>NC_069005.1:2200737-2202073 GCF_001194135.2 Octopus bimaculoides
ATATATATATATATATATATATATATATATATATATATATATACATACATACGCACGTATATATGTATATGTAAACAGATGCAACCCGCTTTGTTATACAAAATGCTCTTTAACGTTACATAGATTCGTTTACACACAAATACATGACTACCATCCACACTCACTGTGTGCGTGCGCGTATCAATACACACACACACACACACACACACACACACACACACACACACACACACAGATGCAGTCTTCTTTATCCTTATAGAAAATGTTCTTTAAGATTACATAGACGTATGTGTTTACAAACTCAAATATAAACCTACATTTCATTCTCACTGTATGTGTGCGTGTGTGTGTATCTGTGTGTGTATGTAATCTTGTTCACGGAAAGCAGCTACAATCAAAGCTATGACGTAACATATTGATTATTTCCGCGCAAGATTCGAACCTGAATATGCTAGGTATTGTCGTATTTCGTTCTTTAGAAAACAACTTCTCCTTTCAGACAATGTGTATTTATATCACAATCGATCCATTGAGTCAGGGAGACATCGATACACCCGGTGTTTCGATCTGGTTATGTCGCTTCAGTGAAAGCTATTCCAGTATGAATGAATCCAAACAAGAAATGTAGCTTTTATTTGTAAAAGTTCGGCAAACATCTTATTCGCTAATGTTTGCTGATGTCTGCCAAACTGATGATAAATGATTCTGTTTACGAAGAACAACGAGAATCGAAAGAAATAACGTAAAAAGTCATTCTTAATAAGTTCCGGCAGAATATATACAGTGCTATAATGATGGGACATCTATTATGGTCATGCGTTATACATTTTACTTAATAAATGTGCTTCTGCCAGTCCTATTTCCAATCGTTATCTGACATCCTATCTATCTATCTATCTATCTATCTATCTATCTATCTATCTATCTATCTATCTAGCTGTCTCAGTGTCTGTCTGTCCGTCCGTTTGTCTATCTCTGTCTGTCTGTCTGTCTGTCTGTCTGTCTATCTATAAGAATCACACCAAGTGGTGCGTACCACAGTGAATATGTCAAGTTCCTCTGTCTCTCTCTCTCACTCTGTATTGAAAAGGAATTCAACCAACCAACCAATCAACATTTTATATCGGCTTTTACAAATTTTAGATATCTTCCTGTATTGTTCTTCCATACTGTTTAGGCTTCAGACTTACCACATATACAACGTTTCAATTTTTGAGTTTGTCGACCATATATATATGTGTGTGTGTGTGTGTGTGTGTGTGTGTCTGTGTTTTTCCGCCACCTCCACCTCAGGTGGTGGAGTGAGGGACGCCCTTTATATATATATGTCTTTCTG
>NC_069005.1:2202083-2204181 GCF_001194135.2 Octopus bimaculoides
GACGCCCTTTATATATATATATGTCTTTCTGTCTGGATGTGTATATGGTTATTTGGAGACATGTGTTCGTATATATATATATATATATATATATATATATCTACGAGCATACGTCTTTAAATAACCATACACACAGCCACACAGATATACGTACGTACAAGCACCAGTACACACGTTCGCATCTATGTTGTAATTGTGTGTTTTTAAGCGGCTTCTAAGAAACGGTTACAAATGAATTTGCGTGTACAGTTAAATGTTTATATCTGTGTGAATTACGAACGAGTGGCTTGTAACAGTTTCGTCAACTAATCACTTCTTCAGCTGGTGTTGAATTAAACACTCATACGTTTGATAATGCAGTATGTAGCCCTTTTATCACAGCACGAGCGGTTGATATATAATCGTGCTGCAATGGACAGAAGAACGAAGCGGTAGTTTTATATATCAACGAGAAATATTATTCGTCTTAAAAAGCTAACAAAAACTACATTCACCGTGATATACTGGGGCAATAAAATAATTTGTGACGTCTAAATAGTATAATACACTGGATATATTACTGCTACATGTACATGAAACTTGTCAGTACAATTTTTGTTCATGTAAATGGGTTATTTATTCACCGAGAGGACACAATTACAAAGGTAGTTAGTGCTAAAGCTAGAGACCTACCAACACATACACGCGCTCGAGCGTACACACGCTTGCACACACACACACATGTTTACATAAATATATACGTATACATGTATAAATATATATACATATTAATTTGTATGCGCACATATTAATACACACAGACGCATACGTGCTCATGCATATATATATACATGTATACATATATAATAATGATAGTTAAATATCAGTGTTGCTCTATGGCTTTATGCTTCCTGGCAGCCAATTCTCTGGCCAGACGTCTAAAAACTGAATAATCTAATTGTAATGAAGATATATGGCGTTTGCTAACAATATTTGACGTAACGCAAACATCCGGTTAGGATGAACGATAAATGTTCAGATGGATTTCGAACGAAAAACGATATTCAGCGAACGATTTCTCAACGGCGATTATAACACGTGATCATCAATGGCAAACGCTATCTAATAAACATTTGTGTGTGCGTGTGTGTTTGTGTGTGAGTATGTGTGTCCCACCACCGGTTGATAAAAGATGTTAGTTTGTTTACCTCCCCGAAACTTAGCAGTTCGGCAAATGGAAGTGATAGAATAAGTAGCAGGTTTAAAAGAAATTAAGTAATGGATGTACCTGTGCGATTAAACTCTTCAAGGCAATGTCACAGGATGTCCGCAATCCAATGAAAAATGTTTCTGCTTTTGTATGTGAGAGTGAGAAAGAGAGAGAGGTCGTGTAGCCTTGTGGTTAGTCTTGACCTCACGATCTTAAAGCCGTGCGTTCGATTCCTGCACGGGCTTACCCTTTGAGTTCTTGCGCAAAGCACTTCATTTGACATGGCTACAGTCTATCTATTTGAAAATGTGAACCCGTCAGTCACTGATGCGGCTGTGATATTCACCGGACCGAGGAGGGCTAGGCCGTCACACTACTTAGGTTATCTAGCGACTCAAAACTCTAGCAAAAACGTGGTACAAATCACTAGATCATACTCGCTTGCTAGTGCACGATTTGAGGAGAATGTCATTGAAGTGATCGCAGACTAACGTGCAATAAAATGTCATGCTCAAAAACATAATGGACCGCCTGGCCGGGAAATCGAAACCACGGTCGGAAGATCGCTAGTGCAACACCTTAACTACTAAGCCAAGCGCCTCCCCACCTATATCATATATTCTCCATAGGTGCAAAACTGTGTATTAGCAATTGGTTGGTAACTGATGAAGAATTAGGGACCTTCTGTGTTTGTCTCGCTTCCGGTTTTACACTCAGTATACGTTATGGCGTTTGTTTATTTACCATATGCATTCTTTTCATATATCAAGTAATGGAACGCAACACACCGAATTTATATTTATATATCAATCTAGGCATCCATATATACACCTGTATATCAATCTAGGCATCCATATATACACCTGTATATCAATCTATATATCCATATAATATATATATATATATATA
>NC_069005.1:2204222-2206610 GCF_001194135.2 Octopus bimaculoides
CGCCTCTTTATCCTTTGTGAGACTGGAAGTAAAAACTGGATTTTTTAAATGAAATAACACAGTTCTGAACAACTGCACGCGTTTACACCACGGTTTCAAATGACAATGATATGTATACAAATTTGGAGCAGACCATGGCAACCCCCAACACCCCTCCACCCTTCATCTAACTTGTCTGTCTATTATCTTAGCTGTCCCTTTATCTTGCCGTCTCTTTCTCTCTCTCTCTCTCTCTCTCTCTCTCTCTCTATCTACCTGTCTACCTACCTATCTATCCGTCTGTCTGTGTTTCTATCTGACTATCTGCCTACCTATCTACCTACCTACCTACCTGCCTTTCTATCTATCTATCTATCCATCCCACCATCAATCTGTGTGTGTGTGTGTGTCTCTCTC
Source organism: Octopus bimaculoides (assembly GCF_001194135.2). Lineage (NCBI taxonomy): Eukaryota > Metazoa > Mollusca > Cephalopoda > Octopoda > Octopodidae > Octopus > Octopus bimaculoides. The sequence continues at coordinate 2,204,619 of NC_069005.1, forward strand.
TCTATCTGTCTATATATATCCCTTCATCCATCTGTTTGTTTCTGTCTGTCTGTCTCTCTGTTCCGCTATCTATCTATCTGTCTGTCTGTTTCTATCGATCGATCGATCGATTAGTCTGTCTTTGTATCGATCGATCAATCTATCTATCTACCTATCTATCAGCCATCTATCTCTCTATCTGCCCATCCGTCTAACTCCTCTATCAGTCCATCTATCTGTCAGTTGTCTCAATCTTTCTGTCTGTCTGTCTATCGGTCCATCCGTATATATCTAAGGCTCGAAAGGCCCCCGAAAATACCAGACCCACCACTACCACCACCACCACCAACCTCCGCTCCTTCGTAGTCAGTAGTTTGCGATTGAAAGCACGAAAGTGTTGATTTAATTTCGCTTCTTTTCACCATGTGTTTACATAACTAATCTGGTTTGTATTATGTCTAATCCATCCAGTTGCCAATAGCTTAAATTTGTTGGCTTTGGTCGTCAACTCATTCATGAGGCGCCGGGTGGGATGGCGGTGGTGGCGCTAGAGCTTTCTTTCATTTTTTTTATGTGTTGTATTTTTTTCTTATTCATTTATTTGTTTTTATTTATTTCTGTTTGTTGTGACTGTTTCTGTTATGATATGCAATGACGTCCGGACTCGTCAGTGAAGTGAGATATAAATATTGTTTAAACGTTTGAAATGACGGACATGCAAAAACTTGATCTTCGTCTGGTGGTCATCGAGCTTCTCACCACATTAGATTGGTGACAAACGGTCTTTTGTCATTCTCACCTGCTTCACTCTTCTCTCTCTCTCTCTCTCTCTCTCCCCCTCTCTCTCCCTCTCTCGCCTGCTTTATTTTTCTTTCCTTTCGTTTCTGTCTTTTTTAAACCACTCTCTTTCTATCTCTTTCTGATTTACTATCTCCCGCCTTCTCTTTTTATCTCTTTCTCTCCTTCGGTCGTTCTACGCCGTTCTCACTTGTTCTTTTTTCTTTCTTTCTATATTTTCTTTCGTTCGTTTTCAAGCCATTATTCCTCTTCTTTCTTTCTTTCTTTCTTTCTTTATTTATTTCGTCCTTTTCTTTCCACTAGGTCATTATCCTCTCCCTTTCCTTCTCTCTATCTCTTTCTTTCTCCCTATCTTTCTTTTTCTTTATCTCTTTCTCTCTCTCTCTCTCTCTCTCCTCCATCTTTCTTTCTTCATCTTCCCCTCTCTCTCTCTTCCTTCCTTTCTTCCCGTTTATTCTCTTCCAAGGCACCCTCTTTATCCCTTACTCTCTCTCTCTTCCTCCTCATACCCTTATTCCCTCCATCATTCTTTCTACCCTTTATCATTTCTTTCTTAACACTCCACCCCGCACCCCTGCACTACTGCTCGGGTCGGAAGTCAATGCACAGGACCAGACAAACTGTAGGGTAAAGAGCAGAGTACCAGCGGTCTGCGTTCAAATCAGGGCATTGTTCAACTTCGAATTTTAAATCTCCAGAATCCCTGGGGTAAGTACAAGTAATACGAATCCTTAAACAAGGACCCGCCAGCATTCTACAACACCATTTTCACTTTAAATATGTCCTACCTTCTCGAGTACCCTAAATTTGCTCTCCCTACCCAACTCATTCCGTTTCAAGGTTTAACTATCACTCAAATGTATCACTCAAATGTATCACTCACACTCATACTCTAATAACTCAATTTCTTGCAGGAACCAAATATTTTTCAATTCAGATGTTTCTTTTTTCTTCATTTTTCTAGTCTTTTTTTTTTTTATTCGTCATTCACCTTTCGGTAAATTACGGTTCGCATAAACACTGTTTCGTATTCACAAAGGATGGTTCACGAGATCTATCTATCTATCTATCTATCTATCTATCTATCTATCTATCGACCCCCCCCCTTTTTCCCTTCCCCCCTCCCCAAAAGAAAAGCTCTACATTGTATTTGTCCCATCTTCGTTGAGCCCTGTGTGGCTAATAAAAGAAACGTATCTATCTATCATATGTATA
>NC_069005.1:2208268-2210400 GCF_001194135.2 Octopus bimaculoides
ATATATATATATATATATATATATATATATATATATATACCGCAGTATATCTTCATATCTATTTCTCTCTCTTTCATATATACACACACCTATTTACAGTTCCGCTTATCCTTAGTATTACCAAACTCACACACGTATTTGTAAGTCTAAAAGTGTGCATGTATATAGACAGATGCTCACAAAGAAATTCAAAGATTAACATGACGAATTCAAAGTGTGATAGCATTTACCTGGTTAATAGGGAAAAGGTAAAAAAAAAAAAAACAGAAAAAAAAGAATTACGAAGCAAACGAGGAAATTTTTTGTAAGTGTGGGGGGTGGTGTCAGCAAATAAATAAAAAGACTAAATTAAGCTTTCCATAATTGACTCGGAAACAATTAATGAATATTTGAAGAAATTCCTTATTTCACAAATGGACGTAAGTGTTACTGAATAGGGGCGGGGTAGAGGCTTGGTGGCAATCGAGCAGCGCCCTTTGGAAGTCAATAAAAACACACAAAATATTTAAAAAAAAAAAGAAAGCCAGAGGAAATATTTACTAATTTTTTTTTTAGGGAGTCTGGGTGTATTTAATTTTCTGTGGCAATAACGTTAGGCAGCGATCCGGCAGTAATCGTTAGTACGCTTTCCGTCCGTCTTTACGTCGTGAGTTCAAATTCCGCCGAGGTCCACTTTAGCTTTTATCTTTTCGGGGTCGATAAAATAAGTACCAGTTGAGCAGTGGGGTCGATGTAATCGACTTAACCTCTCTCCTGAAACTGCTGGCCTTGTGTCAAAAATTGAGACTAATAAGGTCAGGCGGCGAGCTGGCAGAATCGTTAGCACGCCGGGCGAAATGCTTAGCGTTATTTCGTTGGCCGTTACGTTCTGAGTTCAAATTCCACCGAGGTCGACTTTGCCTTCCATCCTTTCAGGGTCGATAAATTAAGTACCAGTTACGCACTGGAGTCAATGTAATCGACTTAATCCTTTTGTCTGTCCTTGTTTATCCCCTCTATGTTTATTCCCCACCCCCTGTGGGTAATAAAGAAATAAGAAGAGTTGTTAGAGCATCTGATGTAAGCGCTTTGTGCCATTTATTCCGGCTCCTTAAATACTGAGTTCATATCACGCCGCGATCAGATCTACTTTTTATTCCTCCGCGTTCTATAAAACAGTGTTGCAGTCAAGTACAGGAATGTATAGATGAATGGTTAAGAATTCCCTTCTCCCAGTCAAAAGTTTGCGGGTTCGGTTCTGCTGTCAGCATCTCGAGCAAGCGTCACTTTCTATAGCTACAGTGAAAGAAATTGGATGAACCTAATTGTCTTGCTCTCTCTTCTTAATAGCTGCTCGTCTTAGAGAAGTCTGCAGCAGACTGGCATCCCATCCCGGGGTTGGATATTGTCATCTTGGTCACTAGTGTGCTGTGGAGGTCAAGTAATATGCATTAGTAGCTCAAGAACTCTTTGACAAAAGAAATGAACAAGCAAAAAAAAAAAAAAAAAATCAAAAACGTTCGCGTGCAGGATAAATTATCTTGCGGCTATTGTTTCAGCTCTTTACGTAGTGTGTTCAAATTCCACTGAGGTTAACTCTGCCTTTCATGCTTCTGAGGTCGATGAAATAATAAAGTACTTATATACATGTATATGCACACACACACACACACACACACACATATATATATACATATATATATATTAGTAAACAAAAAATATATATGCGTGTGTATATTATAGACCGAAAACACCCAACGCTGCACGGATCACCGGTCCGGGAGGGGGCTAGTCGATTACTTCGAATTCAGTAATTCACGTGTACTTTATTTTATCGAACACTGAATGCAGTTGACCTCGGTTGGGTTGGAACTGAAAACATAGAGTGCCGGAAGATATATATATATATATATATTTATATATATATATGTATGGTAAAGGCAAAACGGATAATGGAATATATGAGTATTTATTATTAATCACCAGAATTCTTTCGACGCATCTAGTATCGATTCCTCACGGGTGGGACACTCAAAAACTGGTTCAGGAGCATCCGGCGGTGCAGATGTATCTCGTCGGGTGGTAAATAAATACAACTCGTTAAAATAGCTGTTCTGCAATGTATCTTCGTGACGTCCTGTGCCCACAGATGT
>NC_069005.1:2210581-2212275 GCF_001194135.2 Octopus bimaculoides
TATATATATATATATATATATATATCTACACATATATGTATATATATATATATATGTGTATATATGTATATATACATTTATGCACACACACGCACATAAGGATATTTATATATAATGTTGCGTAATATGAATAAGTTTAATATTTCAGATCTAAAAACGAGGGTGTATAATATTCAATATTCTCTAAGTACAACAATGAAACGAACATTTATTTTGATTATATTTGTTTAAATATGAAACATTTTCAGAATAACGAAATAAATCGTTATTAAAAGTGATGTTAATTAGGAGAATTAATTAATCTGGAGATGTTAAATGGAAGATGATATTAGTAATTTAATGTAGTAATTAATTAATTAAATGTGTAATCTAAAAGGTAAGTTTGGTAAACTATGAAAATTTTATGATGGAATGTAAGGATTATGAGTATAAAGTTTAATTCGGATATATGTATATATGTATGAGTGTATATATGTGTATGTATGTATGTTTATACGTATGCATATATGCATATAAAAAAATATATATATGTATATATATATATATATATAATTTATATATTTGTATTTATGTATACATTTATATATAAGTGTATATGTAAACATACAAATTACACACACACACACATATATATACATATATGCATATAAGTGTATCTCTCTCTCTATATATATATGTGTGTATATAAGTGCGTATATTTGCATATAAACTTATATACATGTATATATATATATATATATATATATATATATATATATATATATATATATATATCCTTTGTATGATCCTACCAAGATACAATAAGTTGTGTGTATATATATATATATATATATATATATATAAATGCTTCTCTCTCTCTCTCTCTCTCTCACATACAAACACACATACACACGCATACTTACCCACACACAGACATACCTCCTCTCTTACTCTCTCTCTCTCTTACACTCACACCCACACTTGCTCATAGATTTCGCTGCATCAGTCATGTTTGCTCCACGAAAATGCTCAGATCTCAGATGTATAATAGATGTGTGTGTTGTCGTATGCAAGTAATGTCGTGTGTGTGTGTGATGCAAATCGGTTTTGATAAATATATAATACAATGAGAAGTGACCTTATCAGGGGTCGACGTTACATACATATGTGTATGACCAGAAGCTGGGATCGACTTGGCTGTTCATTAATATACAATTAACTTTGGGTTTTAATGAGGCGAGGGAGAGAGAGGGAATGAAAGTCGATATTCGTTGGTCTAACGTTTGCTACAGCAAAAGAAAAAAGAAAGAAAAAACACAGAGAAGGCTAAACATATAATATACAATAAAATATTCTTTTCTACTCTAAGCACAATGCCCGTAATTTTTGGGGAGAGAGCCAGTCGATACTGGTACTTAATTTATCGATCCCGAAAGGATATAAGCGAAAGTCGACCTCTGCAGAATTTGAACTCAGAACGTAAAGACAGACGAAATACCGCTAAGCATTTCGCGTGGCTTAGTGGTTAGGGTCTCAGCATCATGATCCTAAGATTGTGGTTTCAATTCCTGGACCAGGCGACGCGTTGTGTTCTTGAGCAAAACACTTCATTTCACTTTGCTCCAGTTTACTCAACTGGGAAAAATGAGTAACGCTGCGATGGACTGCAGCCCCGTCCAGCTGGAAAACACATACGCCATTGAAACCGGGAAATC
>NC_069005.1:2212455-2214972 GCF_001194135.2 Octopus bimaculoides
TATATATATGTAATTATTAAGGCGGTGAGCTGGCAGAAACGTTAGCACGCAGGGTGAAATGTTTAGCGGTATTTCGTCTGTCTTTACGTTCTGCGTTCAAATTCCGCCGAGGTCGACTTTGCCTTTCATGCTTTCGGGGTCGATTAATTAAGTACTAGCTGCGTACTGGAGTTAATCTAATCGACTGTTCCCTCCCCCAAAATTTCGGGCCTTGTGCCTAGAGTAGAAAAGATTATTATTGTTATTATTTAAAACACTTTAGTAGGCTCGTTACGATCTAGGTTCCTGTGACGAGCCTGCAAAACTGTAAGTCGCATGGCGCCGAAACGAACTGTTATAACTCCTTCTGAAAGTGTTGAGTACCCCTTTCTTTCGTTTGTCCATGCACCTCTATACGTGTGTATGAGTGGGGAGATATATGTGTGTGTGTGTGTGTGTTTTTGTACTCTGCTTGAAAACCGGCGTTGGTTTGTTTACGTCCATTACGACAATAAGACGGATACAATAAATATCAGACTTAAATATATAAAAATTTGGGGAGGATTTGTTCGACTAAAATTCTTCAAAAGTCGTGCTGCAGCCTGGCTAAAGTCTAATGACTTAAGTAAATGATAAAAAATGATAAAAAAAAAAAAAAAGAAATCAATGACCCTTGGGTAGAATATCTGACCACATGCGTGGACTACATTAAATTCACTGAAAAACCAGGTTCACTGAATTAACGTGTAGATGGCTGAGTATTCCACAGATACGTGTGACCTTAATGTAATACTTTGGTAGAACGAGCATAGTACTGTACCTGACATAACTGAACACTTAAATTAAAGGTTCAATCCTTGTTATGGGCTTCCGTACAGTTTCCGTCTACCCAGTTATTTTTTTTTACAATGTATGGGTCAAACGCTGGCTGTAGAAAATGGAAAATGGCACTTGCCCATAACGCCTGGAGCAGAACCGAAACCGGGACTTCTTGATTAGAAAACAAACTTCTAAACCATTTAGAAATACTTCACTTACAATAGGACGATAACTTTAAATTAAACTGACATGTCTAATGACAGTAATTGTAGATATACTGTCTGTCTATCTATCTATCTATCTATCCATCCATAGATACATATACACACATCCATATATATATATATATATATATATATATATGTGTGTGTGTGTGTGTCTACGTATATATATGTGTGTATACGCTAACATATATACCCGCAAACATGTGCATATATATATATATATATATATATATATATATATATATATATATATATATATATATATATGTACCTGCATGTACGTATATGTCTTACACACACACATACATATGTATACACGCCTACATACATACCTAGAAACGTGTATATATGTGTTTAAATATTCATATATATATGTAATACATATATGTATGTAATGCATAAATATAAAATAATACACAATATTTATGTTTAGCGCTAATTAAACCGACCGGAAGAGCCATCCTTACTCTCCAATTGCCATCCCTTCGCATCGCCCCCTTCTCATCCCTTCAAACCTCATGTTCATCGACAGCTGGTAACAGTAGTATTTCTCAGAAGGGCAGATGAAGGGTCGGCGCTGGTGTAGACTGGGTGGGGGAAGAGGGTTGTGCATTTAGCAAAGCTGAGTGGGTGAGGTGGGGTTGCGTGTACGTAGGAGAGAGTTGGTCTTATCTCAAACGACTTTGAAAGTTAACGTTCTAATTAATATAGAATAAACTTTATTAAACCTAGATAAATTATCTGATTAACGAATGAATTGCAAACCATCCGCCAGTCCTGCTTTTTCATCAATGTCATAACTTCGTCTATTTTTTTTGTAATTTTTTTACTAATTATTATTATTTTTTTTTACTTTATATATTATGTATTTGTTGTCTTTTTTTTTGTTAATTATTTTCCCTTCATCTTTGTTTTTTGTGGATGCATAGTTTTAGTTGTTGTTTTTCTTGTTGTTGCAGTTGTTGTTGTTGATTGTGATGCTGGCGGTGGGAGTGATGGTGGCTGTGGTGGTAGTGGTGGTGGTGGGAGATTTGTGATTGCGTTGCTTCTCGGCGACTTTTCGATTATGCTCTCATACAGACATGTACGCATACATGCTTATATACATATACACCATGTATATATACACATATATACATATATATATGTGTGCATATACATGTATTTATATGCATATATATTTGTATGTATACATATATATGTATATATATATACATATATATGTATATATATATACATATATATATATGTCTATGTATATATGTGTATATATATATGTATATATATATGTATATATATGTATATATGTGTATGTATATATGTGTATATATATATGTATATATATGTATATATGTGTATGTATATATGTGTATATATATATATGTATGTATATATGTGTATATATATATATGTATATATATATGTATATATATGTATATATGTGTATATATATTGTGTGTATACGTATATATATATATATATAAATTTATATATG
>NC_069005.1:2214999-2215802 GCF_001194135.2 Octopus bimaculoides
ATATATATATATATATATATGTGTGTGTGTGTGTGTGTGTGTGTGTGTGTGTGTGTGTATAGAATATGGACATACCGGATAACTAGGATAAACTCCAGCCTAACCGTTTAGTTCCTACGTACGTTTCACCATTGTAGTTATTTAGAACTAATCATTGGGTTATATTTATGTTTGTGAATGTGTCTTTGCGTGCGTACGTACGTGCGTGTGTGCGTGCGAGAGTATGCGTGTGTTCGTGTCTGTGTCAATATATGTGTATATATATATGTATATGTGCGTGTGTGTTTGCGTGTGTATGTGTGTATTCCTGTATGGAGTGAGAAATGCATACATGCATATGTATTCATAATTGCATATGATATTGCGCTCGCGCGTTTACCTATCTGTCTTCATCTTCAGTGTATCTTGCCTGTGAGAGCGCGCGTGCACTTGTTTGTGTGTGTGTGAATGGGTGTGTATGTGTGTGTGTGGGGGTGCATGTATGTATTTTGTGTGCGCCAGCTGCGTCTGCGAGTTTTTGCCGTTTTTTGTATTTGTTGTATTCTTGTAGAAGCGTTCATATTTGTCGTCGTTGTTGTTGCTGTGAATGTTTTCTCTTATCTTTTTAAGTCTATTAATCGCTTCACTCATTGAACTGCGGCCATACTGGGGCACCGGTTTGGAGGGGTTTTCAGTTGAATACATCGATCCCCGTATTTAAAGTCTGGTACTTATTCTATCGGTCACCTTTTGGAGAACAACAAGCGCTACGGAGACATAATCAAACCAGCACCGGCTGTCAAGCAGCGCAGGGAGCAGAGACT
>NC_069005.1:2215812-2216446 GCF_001194135.2 Octopus bimaculoides
ACACACACACACACAGAGGATATGGAAGATTATTTCTACCACATGGAACAACCCCCACACACATACACACATTCATTTATGTACTATGAGCTTCTTTCAGTTTCCGTCTACCAAATTCGCTCACAATGCTTTGGCCAGCCCGAAGCTATTGTAGAAGACACTTATCCACGGCGTCACGCAGTGGGATCGAACCCGGGACCATGTGGTTGGGTTGAGTTTCATTCTTGCGCCTGACTTTTATTTTTGTTTTGATAATTAGTTTCCTTTTCTTTTGTTGTTGTTGTTGTTATTGTTGATGTTGTTACGCTTATGTCTGGGTGCGATTTATGTCGCTGCTGCTTCTGCTGCCGCTGTTGCTGCTGTTAGTGCAGCCGTTGCTTCTGCTTCGTGCATCTGTTCAAGTTGCAACACTAGATATCACATACTGCATTTGCCGTTGCCATTGACTCCCCTGCTGTTGCAGTTAATTCTGCAGTTAATGCTACTGTTGCAGTTAATACTGCACAACACACATACACACACACACACACACACAGTTTACTACAGCTACTACCAGTGCCGAAGCAATGACTATTGCTACGACGACGAAGACCACCACCACCACCACCACCACCACTACCACGACTATAATCAC
>NC_069005.1:2216560-2218656 GCF_001194135.2 Octopus bimaculoides
CCACTACCATCATCATCACCACCACCACCACCACCTTTACCACCACCACCACTACTACTTCTGCCGCTGCTTCCGCTCTCTCTCTCTCTCTCTCTCTCTCTCATGTAACATTTTTTCCTCCATCAACCTGTTGTCTTTCGATGCAATTTCTGCTGCCGTCGCCATTTTTTACAGTCCGATGCAGTTGCTATTGTTGTTACTGATGCCTTTGTTGTTGCTGTTGTTGGTCTTTAACTTATCGGTGCAATCATATTGTTTGTGTTCCTATTGTTGTCATGTGTGCTGCTGCTAGGGCGGCGAAAATGCTTCGCGATATTTCGTTTCTTTTTTTCTTTTTTACGTTCTGAGTTCAAATTCCGCCGAGGTCGACTTTACCTTTCATCCTTTCGGGGTCGAAAAAATAAGTACCAGTTGACTACTGGGGTCGATCTAATCGCCTAGCCCCCTCCTCCAAAATTTCAGGTGTTGTAGAAATGATTATTATTATTATTATTATTATTACCACTGAGGTGGCTAGTTGGCAGCATCGTTAGTACGCCGGACGAAATGATTAACGCTATTTCGTCCGTTTTTACGTTCAGTGTTCAAATTCCGCCCAGGTCTGTTTTGCCTTTCATGCTTTCAGGGGCGATAAGATAAATACCAGTTGAGCACTTGGTCAATGGAAATAGACTAACCATCCCCATAGAAAAAAAGAGAAGAAAAAACTCCAGGCTTCCTGCTTGTTGTAGTAGAAAAAAATTATCGTTGCTTTTGTCGATGTTTTAATTTAGTGGATGCAGTAGGTGCCGTTCTTCTGGCCAAGCTCTACCCCGATCTTGGAGAACTATAACTAAATAACCAAGGTTCTTCCAGTTGTGGCCATCTCATCTTTTTTCGTATATCGAATACCAACCACATTGTTCACTGCATCCTTTCCTTGCTTGAATTACATTAAGTGTGACAATTGAGGTAGACTTACGTATTATTACTTGTAAATAGCTGGGCCTCGTAGAGGCCCCTCAGTAGAGTTTCTGGCTATTGTCGCTGTTATCATTGAAACAGTTATTAGTTGGTTTCAACGTGCATCTCGCAGATGTTGTGGGATTCATCGTCAGCGATATTTCTAAGGTCTCAGTGCGGTTTCGGGTTTTTCCACATGAGACCCAATTCGCCCAGTTAACGCAGCAAGGATTGTTGATGTCCTAACGTGCGTCCCAGAAGCAGCAAACCACCGCTCTGTTCTCTGTTAAAGCCACCTAGTGGCCTTCCCTGCGGGTTGACTGATGGAATCTATGACAGCCATTTTTTAATTGTTAATATTTAACTATTTGGAACAACAGCTGTTGTTATCAATGTTGTTTGGCCCCCAGGTAATTCTTGTCTAAGCAATCCTGTGGTGGAAATATCCACAATCCTTTTTATTCAGACAAAATGCTGTGAAGTACATTATTATACGATGTCTAAATTATTTTGCTTGCGGTAATAACCTATGCTTTGAAGAAAATTAACTGGTTATTTCTACCACAAGGAACGACCACATTGAGACATGCACTTCAAGCTTAAAAAATGTACTGGGTTAGAACAAATCGGTACCAGTTCTTGTTTTAAGTCTGACGAACATTCTATCGGTCTCTTGTTGCTGAACTGCTATATTACAGAGACGTAAAGCTATCTCACCGGTTGTCAAGCGGTGTGGGGGAGAAACAGAAACACAAAGATACATACACACGCACAGTCAGGTACACACACACACACACACATACATACATACACACACAGACACCAATATATATATATATATAATATATATATGGTTAGGATGTTCCACTCACGATGTCGAGAACGTGGGTTCGATTCCCAGACCGGGCGTTACGTTGTGTTCTTGAGCAAAGCACTTCACGTTGTTCTGCGGTCATTTCGTCACATGACATGTGGCACATGGTACACTTGTACAGGTAATGTTGATTTGATGGAGGAAGTGAGTTTATGTGATCACAAACATTTGATCACTATAAACAGATCCTGTGTGGTTGCCGAATCCTCGTACGTCGTCTAACGACGGGAGAGTCAATGGTATATGTACACACACACACACACACACACACACACACACA
>NC_069005.1:2219621-2222464 GCF_001194135.2 Octopus bimaculoides
GTGTGTGTGTGTGTGTGTGTGTGTGTGTTTGTGTCTCTATCCACACTGTTTGACGGCCGGTGTTTGTGTGTTTACGTCTCTGTAACCTAGCAGTTCGGCAAATGATGAAAGAATAAATACTGGCATCGATTCTTTCGACTGAAATTCTTCAAGGCAGTGCTGCAGCATGGCCACAATCAAATGACTGAAACAACGTAACTACATGTCGATCGTTGGCTATTTTTCTTCCTCCGTCTTCCTTTTCTTATGCACTTTCCATTGTCTCCTGTTTCTGAAGAAGAGCGTTGCTCGAATCGTGAAACCACCTTTCTTTCCTTCCCTGAGAGTCTGCTAATACTTTGCATGTACCACATCATTACGTTATTGTTTTTTCTTGTTGTATGTTTTCTTCGTTTTTTTTTGGGGGGGGGAGGGGAGGTTATATATATATATATATAGTGGGGGATGTATGTATGTATGTATGTATGTATGTATGTATATGTGTCCACAATCATGAGGTCGTGGATCAAAATCCCAGAGTATACTCATCGTTATTTCGTCCGTCTTTACATTCTGGATTCAAATTCCACGGAGGTCGACTTTGTCATTCTTCCTTTCAGAGTCGATAAAAGGGGGTATTGAGGTTGATCCCCGTCCTCTTGAAAATTGCTGGCCTTGTGCTAACATTTGAAAGTTTATTATATATTGGATTCAAATTGGGGGGAGGGGATAAGTAGCTATCATCGACCTAGCGCTCAGCTGGTACTTATTTTATCGACCCCAAACGGATGAAAGGTAAAGTCTGCCTTGACGGAATTTGAACTCAGAACGTGAAGACGGACGAAATACCGCTAAGCATTTTGTCCGGCATGCTAACGATTCTGTCAGCTTGAAGCCTCTTAAAAAAACAATATTAGATATTGAGACTCGTTAGTTAGTCGTTTTTTGGGAACGAAATCGTTCCAGTTTAGACGGGAAAATGGTGCAGTAAATTGTATTATAACGAGTAAATAAGATGGCAGGCTGGAAGAATCATTAGTATGCCGGACAAAAATGTTTACCAGCATTTTGTCCGTTTCTACTTACTGAAGCCAAATTCTGCTGAAGTCGACATTAACTTTTATCCTATCGAAATCAATGAAGAAAGTACCATTGAGTCGGTAGGTCACTGCATTCGGCTAATCCTCTCCCTCAAAAGTTCAGGCCTTGTGCTTATAATAGGATTATATAGTATAAAAGATAAATATACTCTTGTACATTATTTTGTTACCTTTCCCAATGGTGGCCGTAGTATAGTCAGCAAACTGTCCTAATCCGGGATCCTCGCTATTACGCTGCAGCATTTCCATGCACAAATTATGAAGACAGTCTGTTTCCTCTGAGCTACAGCAGCGTTAAAATGTATTTAAATAAAAGGCGTGAAACGTCTTTACACTTGAGATGTTGTCAGCATAATAGAATGTCAACGAATGAAAGGATTAGGACAACAAATACACTCGAGATATTGTCGCCATTACAAAATTTCAACCAAAGATAAGATCATTAAATAGCTCGAACTAACAAGGGCCTTGTCAAGTGGTCATTGCGTATGCTAGAAACAGCTACCGAAATCTCCCTTAGATTACACTCTGAAGTCTTAAAAATAAAAAGGAAATACACATTGGCAATTATAGAATTTGATGGTGAGGTTAGGTTAGGAGTGGCTAATATCAACAATTACATTACGAAAGACAGAGGAATAAATACAGTTCTGTACTTTTAATCAAGTACACTATCCAATCTGACAGTGTAAAATACTTGTACACTGTAAATAGACACTATTACACAGTAAATTCAACATTTTAGATTTAAAATCAGACTTACCATGCATGGTAAAGAGGTGTTGTTGATATGCTGTGATTTTGTCCGCTGCTTCTGAGATCCGTTAAACGGAGGTCCGTAGTACCGAGATATGAGTATATATAAAAATTCATGATTCAACCTATATAGGTTGACCGCGCGGATCTCAAAATTCTGGTCTGTGTAACCAGTTACTTTAAATTGTGAACTTGTACTGTATTTTTGAATATAACCTAATAAATACCCTGTCAAAGTAGGTCCCGCATGATCCGGTTTGGATGGTCCATTTTACATTCGAGAAGTGCTGTGGGTATTTGTCGGCAGCTGGAAAAGTTTGAACATGTTTGCGAGTAATTTGCACCCGCTTTTTCTATCGAATAACCTCTCCGCTATCCCATTGTGCATCTAAAAAGACATTCCATTCTCCATCTAGCGTTAATCAATGAGACCTATCTACGAAAGCTTCTAAACAGCTCAAAAATATCTGGTCACTCTAACTCTTTTGGCATATAAACAACTATAAGACTGAAGGTGTGTTCTTCATGACCAATACCACCAACTTCGGCACAAGAGCAGAAATTTTAAGAGGAGGAATGAGATGCCTTTAACCCAGAATAAAGCTGTCATATGATCGACCCCAAAAGGATGAAAATCAGGTGGGATTTGAACTCGAAACGTAAAGAATCGTAACAAATACCGCAAGGTTCATCTTCCGACACTTAAACAATTATAATAAAAACAATCTAATGTTCGAGATTGTTATTCTGATAATTCGAGGAGACGCAATCTGCTTGGAACCAACGAGGAAACAATCTGGCAGAATTTCTGTCTAGGCAGTGTAGAGATAAGTAAAGTATGTATTAGCTGTCGGGGAGGCACAAGTGTTTATCATATCATTAAAGAGGAAACGTAGAGTCCAAAAACGGTCGAAAATCAATGACGTACGTATACGCATATATACATATAGATACGTACAGCGAAACGCACACACAGAAACACATATGCATATGTGTATGTGTAAGTAT
>NC_069005.1:2224474-2226964 GCF_001194135.2 Octopus bimaculoides
TATATATATATATATATATGTGTGTGTGTGTGTGTATGCATTACACTGTTACTAAGACGCAGAAGTACAAAGTAGCAGAAAGGCCAACCGTTTCGTGTTTAGTGAGTAATGAAAACAACATATCAAAGAGAGAGAGGGGGAGAGGTGTCGGGGAGGGAGAGAGAAATAAGGAAAGGAAGGACCGAGGGTGTGAAAACATTCATAAACATATTCTATTTTCAGACGATTTTATAAACTGACATTAGCTTTTGATGAGACTATAATTAGAGACAAGACCTTAAATATAGAGCCGGTGTTTATTGACGTGGCTTGTAATTTAAGAATGCAACAGCAGCGACGCCATTATTTAGTTATCTATTTATTTACCTGCCAATATATGCACACATAATATACATAATTTTTCTTCTGTGTTGCGTATTTGTTTCTTTTTTGCATCTGATTTTTATTGATCTTCTGAAAATAATGAAGCTGTATCCTTTAATTTGGTGCTTTTGGCGACATACACCGAGAAGAAAACTTGCAGAACGGAGTCTATTTTAACGAGGTGTATTTTGTATTCACCTGAAGAGACACATCCACACCGACGGATACTCTTAAACCAGTTGTGAAGTATTCCACCCGTGAGGGATCGATGTCAGATGATTCGAAACAATTGTAGTGATCAATAAACATTCTCGTATTTTCCGTCTCTCCCATTAATCAAATATCCAAATGAACACTGTGAAAGTAAACGTGCTTTACCAGTGAGCTACCAGGTGTATACCATACGATTTATTATCTAATATATATATACATATATGTATATATATATACTCTTATATATATATATATATATATATATATATATACTCTTATATATATATATATATATATATATATATATATATATACACATCGCTGGCACTCCGTCGGTTACGAAGACAAAGGTTCCAGTTGATTCGATCAACGGAACAGCTTGCTCGTGAGATTAACGTGCAACTGGCTGAGCACTCCACAGACGCGTGACAAAGAGTGTGACAAGGCTGGCTTCTTTGAAATAAAGGTACTACTCATTTTTGCCGGCTGAGTGGACTGGAGCAACGTGAAATAAAGTGTCTTGCTCAAGGAGACAATTCGTCACCGAGAATTGAACCGAATACCCTAACCACTAAGCCACGTATATATATATATGTGTGTGTGTGTGTGTGCGTGCATATAATTTAACTGGAAAGCGAGACTGTTGTTAGTTAATAAAATTATCCCATTGAAGAAGACAAACCTTTCCGAAAACTGTAGGGGCCAAGGGAAAATTTATACAGTGGAATATAATAACAGAAGGGGTCATTGGTTATGCTGGTAACCAATTTTGTCTGGGAATTGAAAATATAACATTGAAAGCTGAGTTGTTGGCGCAAAATACCGAAATGTTTAGTGAACTGACTTCCCCAGCGGCCTTCATATTTCACCTTCGTGAATTTTATGAACGACGGAAGATCTGGATGGGAGAAGGTGCTGGTGAGCTGGTTGGTTAGGTGGTTGGTGTATTTTTGAAAGCTATTGTAAGTGAAAGCAGAGACAGAGACGCACACGTGACCGACATCCTGGCTATCAATTGACCTCCTCGATGTCGTTGGCTGTAAAGAGATTTTAAGGTGGTCAGCGTCCGTGCCAAGACCAGCTGGTTCTGGACACTGTTTGGCCAGCCACTAACACACACATATACACGCATCTATATATATACACGTATATATATATGTGTGTGTGTGTGTGTGTGTATATTTGTATATGTATGTGTATGTATATCTGCCTTTGTTATTCTCCCTCCCTTCCCCTATTTTCTATCTATCTATCTATCTGTGTGTGTGTAAATATAAAGATGTAGATAGAGAAAGAGAGAGATACATAAAGACATACATATGAAGGCATATACGTATATATACATACATATGTATTTTTATTTTTTGTTATATATATACGCATACATCGAAGCGCACACGCACACTCTTGTGAAAATAAGCAAACTTATATGTATGTATGCTTACTTACAAATCCATACGCTTTTTCTAAGAGACGTAACCCTATACGAGTGTGTGCGCCTGCATTTGTGCATGTATGCGTTTGTATGCATATATAAATATATATGTGAGCACGTATGTTTCTATGTACATATGTATATATGCATACACGCACACGCACTCACACAAACACATACATTTGTCCATATAAAAATGCAAACATAAGTGCACACACATTTGCACAAGATGGCGACGACAGACAGGGAAACATGTTTGAAAGGAAGCAGAAGATTGTTAAGGGTGTCGTAATCAAATTGTTATCTACTTGAGATGACCAAATGGTCATGCTACCTAACCTTCGTAGGGTCTCTCAAACTGACCGACTGACCGCCTGCTGGTTTTGACACATTAATCTTACAGACGTTATTGAGTTGTGTGAATATATACATACATACATATATATATATATATATATATATATATATATATATATATA
>NC_069005.1:2227786-2228547 GCF_001194135.2 Octopus bimaculoides
CACACATATATATACACATATGTGTGTGTGTATATATATATATATATATATATATACACGCACACATATATATACACATATGTGTGTGTGTATATTATATATATATATATATATATATATATATGAGTAATAATGTTTGTCGCCATATGAACATGGCTGTTCCATACGAACCGACGTTACTGCCATTTCTTAGCCTCAAGAGGACGCCTCCTACAAAAAAAAAATGGTACTAACAGCCATGTTGAAGTGGTGACAAACTTTGTTTCTCAGTATAGTTACTAATTTCTTACAGAAATTTTCTAACTAGCTACTTAACTTGCTATATATATATATATATATAATCAGATTAAGCACATAAATGCGAAACAAGGTGGAAAAAATAGTACTCGAATACCAGAGGTAGAGTAATACGCTTTATTAAAATGCAGCAAAAATATCGCAATAAACTGTTACTCAGAGTTTCACGTTCCTGTTCGTCGGAAAGTGAAACTCTGAGTTACAGTTTTTGTGATATTTTTGCTACTTTTTAATAAAGTATATATACACACACACACACACACACACACACACACATATATATATAGCTGGGAGAATCATGGAATCATTGAGGTGTCAGACAAAATGCCTAGCTGTGTTTCTTCGGGTTCTTGTTTGCTCTGAGTTCAAATCTCGCTTAGGTCAGCTTTGGTTTCTAACCGTGAGGGATGGATAAAATGAATCAACAACCAATGCTATCATCTGTACCCATAACCTCAAAATTG
>NC_069005.1:2228557-2229169 GCF_001194135.2 Octopus bimaculoides
CCTCCCTCCCGCTTCGTGATTGGTTGGCTGATATTTTAGTTGTAACGTCATCTATCTATCTATCTATCTTGTCTGTCTGTCTGTCTGTCTGTCTTTCTGTCAGTCTGTCTGTGTGGTTGCCTGTCTATTTGTCTGTCTCTGTCTATCTATCTATCCTTCCTTCCTTTCTCATTGCAGACGGTACCTTCGGGTTACATGGAGAGATCCACGATGACACATTCACAAGGAGGAAGCAGAGACGGAATCGAACCACGTTTACACTGCAGCAGGTTAGTCTAGTTTACTAAGCAATTGCATATGTGTACAACTTAGTAGTACATACATGATGTAGGCCTATGAGTTCACACACACACACACACTTAGCAGTTCGTCATAAGGGACCAATAAAATAAGTACTAGGATTACAAAGAATAATTCCTGGAGTCAATTTGTTCGACTAAAGGTGATGCTCCAGCATGGCCGCAGTCAAATGACTGAAACAAGTAAAAGAATAAACGAACCTATATATATATATATATATATACATACATACATACATACATACATATATATATATGCGAGAGGCTTTATTTGGCCTCCGTCCGCCAAATCCAGCCACAAGTCCCTGATCGG
>NC_069005.1:2229334-2231997 GCF_001194135.2 Octopus bimaculoides
TATATAGCGAGAGAGAGAGAGAGATTCAAACAATTAAGTTTGAATGTTACAAAACGCTGACGAAAAATGATAGACAATGAAAAGACAAATAAGAGTTAAAACAAAAGCGATGTAAAGTAGATTAGAAAAAAAACAAACAATTTAGGAAGTAAGAAAAAACAAATATAAAAATCTTTAAGAACAAAATGAAAAATGAAAATACCGTTCTTCACACCGATTTGGTAAGGGTTCAGAGAAAGAAAATGACAAAACTGGGATTCTTTATTGCTGAAGAGCGAACAGCAGTGTTTAAGAGATCAGGTTTCGATTTGAACATTTGGTTGTGAAGTGAAAGTTTGTAGAGAAGTTTGATGGAAAATGTGAAAATATAAATAAATAATCGAAATAAAAGAAATAAAACATAGAAATAGATGGTAGTGAAAGGAGAGGTGGAGTGGGAGGCAAAAGGAAGAAGAGGGATTGAAGGATCGAATTTCTTCAACGGTGCCGTATCTCCATCGCTGCTTTTGTATCCCAAACTAACACGGGTCGCGCTCTTACAGAAATCATAACAACAACAGCCTCCACACAGCAATGTACGTATATATACACATATAAACACACATGAATATATATACACATGTAGATAAACACACACAAATAAATATACACATACATGAAATCACATACATACACACATAAGCACGTACATACACTTATACATGTACGGATATATGCACACGTACACATACTCACATGCATACAAAAACTCATACACATACACGCATGTGTACACATAAGTACATACGCTCACATACACACTAACAAACACAACACATATACACAACCGGTGTATCAGAGCAGTCGATTAATGTTAGCATGTCGACGTTGCCATCTGCAGCGCCATAACCGCCTCGGTCATAAGTGCAAAGAGGGAGGAGAGGGAGTAGAAACAAGATGGCGGAGGTGCAGACGGTTGATCACGCGACAGACACCCCGCCATCTTAAACCGATATCGTTCGAAAAGTAGCTTCTCCAACTCACACCATTGTCGTCATCAACTTTTGTGTCTGATTCCAATGTATGTATGTATGTATGTATGTATGTCATTATTTCAAGATTTCTTGCCAATGAAGAACCGGTTTCTAACCTAGATCCAAGGCTCCTTCATTGGAATTTCAATGTCAACATCAGGGTATTTTTGTATGTATGTATGTATGTATGTCTCCAGATTTTTAGATTTTATTTTGTGTATGTATTCTCATGCATATAGTTACATATCTAGACATGCTCATATATAGTTAAATGATAAACTTCTGGAAAATTTTACAGGCCACATTCCTAGAGTCCCCCCCCTCACCATCACAGTCATTGACCATTTTCTGCAGCAAATAATTCGAAACAAAGGTATTTCACAAATAAAACCTACCCTAATTAACCCTTTATTTTGTTTGTTGTATTTTACATCCATTGCCCCGTTTTAGTCACCCCATTACTCTTCAACGCCTCCTGGATCTTCCAGCACTTGCAGGGTGGGGGCGGGGCCGGTACTCCTCACTTTGGAAACCACTGATGTAAAGAACAGGAGGGTGAGAAAGAGAGAGAAAGAGACATAAAGCGTAGAATAGAGATACAGAGAGGAGTTTATGCAAAGGATGCAGGACGAATGCAAAATCTCGGCTTGGTGGCAGATAATAAGTAAACGGAAGTTATACAAAGATGAATGGGATTTTAAGAGACAAAGGGAGAATGGATGGAAGAGAGGGATCGAGGGAGGGCTGGAAAGTTCTTGGCTATCGCGAACGGCCTTGTTGGAGGCCCAACCTTCCGAGTTCTTTTACAGGGCTTAGAAAAACTGAAGGATCCCTGCAAAAAGTGTGTGAATCTGAGAAGGGGAATATGTTGAATAAAATCATAATTAACCTATCCTCTTGTATTTTCTTTTACCCAAAGCTAGAAACTTTTCAGTACCTTCTCGCATATGTGTGTGTGTGTGTGTGTTTAGTAACCCATCTTTCTCACTCGCCTTTACTCCGAAATCAACTGTAGGTGACAGCATCCACAGTCGCCAGTCAAATTTCCTATCTATCTATCTATCTATCCCTCTGTCTATCTATCTATCTATCCCTCTGTCTATCTATCTATCCCTCTGTCTATCTATCTGTCTATCTCTCTCTGTCTGTCTGTCTGTCTATATGTCTATCTATGTATCTATACATACATGCATATATATATATATATATATATACGTACATATACATGCATACATGTGTATATGTGCACATACGTATACTCATAGCTGCATATATATACACTCACACACACTTCCTATGTTCACGCAGAAACTTATTTATTCATGCTTGTATAAACACATGAGCACATGTAGATGCATACGTGACTGTACAACCGCATGTGGCTTTGTACAACCCTGTTTCTCGAGTTATCTCTTTCGCTTTGAACTTATGAATAAAATGCGCACGCAGGTTATGTGTGTGTGTGTGTGTGTGTGTTGAAGGAGGTTTTATATGAGTGAATGTACGTGAATATGTGTATACATGGATGTGTGTGTAAGTGTGCGGTCGTGCGCGACTATGCTAAAAGGTCGGCTAGATTAGGCGGGTGACGATCTGTCTCTCTACCCCTGGATCTTGTGCACACATCACGGTGAGCAAAAAGGTCCAGTG
>NC_069005.1:2232997-2234039 GCF_001194135.2 Octopus bimaculoides
CCGCCACCATCGTCATCAACAACACCACCGGCAGCAGCAGCAGCAGCACTACCACCACCATCATCACTATAGTCATCACTAACATCATCTCCAACACCAATACCACCTCTACACCAATTCCGCAGCAGTCACTCTCCCAACCACTACCACCACTGCCATCACCACCGCCACCACCACCAGGAATATCTAAAAACATAATTACCACCCCTCCATACCACTGCCAACACCACAAGTGTTGTCACCAGCATTACCATCGTCAAAGGCTATGACCGAAGGCATTCCAGCCGTGACCATCCCATCTTATTTACAGCGGAACGTCTGACCACTTCATTACTTCTTACGTCCAAGTTTAAAGCAACAACGGAACAATTTGGAGGAGATTTGGTAGCTATTTTTAGCAGGTTGAGTGACTCTGCATGGACCTGATGTAGTGGCGAGGCAGTTGGTGATGTGGTGGTGATCAAAGGCGCGCTGGCCTTGACCACCCTGTCTTAATATATTAAGGAATTACATTGTCTAAATTGTCGTTCCGCATTTAAGATGTCTGGATATGATTGGAGGGAAATTCAAACTGCTATGATTAGCAGGTCGATCAAGTGCGTATAGGTACCAGTTATTAGCGTGGGAGTTTGTGTGGGTATTGGTGATAGCGTTGGAGGATGCTAGTGATGATGACGATGATGATTAATGACGATGATGATGATGATGGTTGTGGTGGTGGTGATGATGATGACAACGAAGACAAAATCAACGCCGATGATAACGTCGGCGAAGTTGGTGATGATGATGATGATGATGTCAACTGTGATGTCGATGTCAACTACCTCGACGATGAGGACAGAGACGATGGGAATGATGACACGACGGCGACGACGATGGCGGTGGGCGATGATGTCGGTGGGCGATGATGTCGGTGGTGACACTGACGTTTCTATAGCAACGCGAGACATCAAATCCAATCTATGTAAATTCCCGGCTTCGACATGGCATCGCGCGGTTATTTTCTTTCCTTGTGGTCATTCCCTTGTCATCTTGAGTGAAA
>NC_069005.1:2234049-2246458 GCF_001194135.2 Octopus bimaculoides
CAGAGACGATGGGAATGATGACACGACGGCGACGACGATGGCGGTGGGCGATGATGTCGGTGGGCGATGATGTCGGTGGTGACACTGACGTTTCTATAGCAACGCGAGACATCAAATCCAATCTATGTAAATTCCCGGCTTCGACATGGCATCGCGCGGTTATTTTCTTTCCTTGTGGTCATTCCCTTGTCATCTTGAGTGAAAAAGAGGGAGAGAGAGAGATAGGGAAGTGAAAGAGAGGGGAGATAGATAGGGAAGTGAAAGAGAGAGAGAGAAAGAGAGGGGAGAGATACAGAGACTGAAAGACAGGACAAGAAGAACTGCACACACACACACACATTTTTACACAACCGTATACACACTCAGAGACACGCACACATTATCATTATTATTATTATTAAAGGCAGCGAGCTGGCCGAAACGTTAGCACGTCGGGCGAAGTGCTCAGCGGTATTTCGTCTGCCGTTACGTTCTGAGTTCAAATTCCGCCGAGGTCGACTTTACCTTTCATCCTTTCGAAGTCGATTAAATAAGTGCCAGTTACGCACTGGGGTCGATATAATCGATCTAATCCAATTCTCTGTCCTTGTTTGTTCCCTGTGTGTGTAACCCCTTGTAGGCAGTAAAGAAATAAAAATCGTTAGCACACCGGGTGAAATGCTTAGCGGTATTCGTCTGTCTTTACGTTCTGAGGTCAAATGCCGCGTGGGTCGACAAAGTTAGTACCAGTTACGCAGTGGGATCGATGTAATCGACTTAATACCTACCCCTAAATTTAAGGCCTTGTGCTTCTAATGTAAAGGATTATTATTATTATTATGATTATTATTATTATTATTGTTGTAGTTGTTGTTATTATTGTTGTTGTTTCCATTTCGTTTCAGCTGGAAGAATTAGAGAAAGCATTCGCACAAACACATTATCCAGATGTCTTCACCCGAGAAGACTTGGCCATGAGAATTAACTTAACAGAAGCTAGAGTACAGGTATGAATACATATACATATATATATATACACACACGAAGATATATTTACAAGCCTGCACATGTATAATATATGTTTGTGTGCGCATGTGTGTAACATACTTCCGGTTTTTCTCCAGCTCTTGTTCTAAGAATAGCTATGCTCCCACCTAATTATACGAGGGCATGCTGAAAAGTTCGTCTTTAAAGATATCGTAAAACGCCTGGTTGGGAGCCCAGCCTTCCGCGTTGTGGCTCAGAAAAGCCGAAGGACCGCTGCAATTAGTGTATGAATCTGAGAGGGGAATATTTTGAATAAAGTCATAATTCCTCGTTCCTCCTCCATTTTGTTTTACCCGAAGCCAGAAACTTTTTAGTTTTTACCATAATCTTAACCATAAATAAACAACAAGTAATTTCTCTGCATATAAGTATTTGTTTATAATGTCAGGCAAAATCCTTAACGGCATTCCGTCTGTCTTTACATTCTGAGTTCAAATCACAGCTAAGTTGACTTCATCTTTAATCCTTTCAAGGTCGATAAAACAAGTATCGGATGGAAACTGCAGTCAACGTAATCCGCTAAGTCCCACTTGCTGGCCCTTTACCAAAAGTTTGTAATCAATGTTTATTGTATTTAATATATTACTGCTCTACCTAGCTATCTAGTTTTCCTGCAGATGATGTCCCTGAGTAATTTGTTTTAGTTTATTTCCTCGTGGTTCTCTTTTTCACTGTGTTTATTTGTTTTCTTTCTTTTTTAGGTATGGTTTCAGAACCGTCGAGCAAAATGGCGTAAAAGTGAACGGTTTGCTCAACAACAACAACATCCTAACCAAACAACACAAGCACATTTACAACAGCAACAAGAAGACCAAAAGTCACTGAGGAATGTTGAGCATCTTAGTCCAGATGGTCAAGTTTTGATCGCCAAGGACAAGGATTCCCTAGTCGATGTTGCCATGGCGGACCTACACAGCGATGACGAAACGGAAACACGACAACTGGAGCGCCAACGCCATCTTTCTCCTAGCAACCAACATCAACCGCACCAATCAGATTGCATTACGCTGAAAGAGGAAATGAACGACTCCCTGTTGACTGTAGATATAGATGGCGTTGCTGCTCACCCTCTTAGTATGAACGATTCGGAAAAAGTGTCGGCAGCCTCGTTTTCGTCGGTTATGGTGCATGATGGCGATGACGACGACGATGATTCTTCCTACGAAAGCGAGGCTCTCATTCTTCAACACAACAACAACGGGGGCAACAGCAGCAGCAGTACTAGCAGCACCAGCAGCAACGGCAAAACCCACAACAGCACCAGCAGCAACAACAGCAAATCCCACAACACCAACACCACCAACAACAGTAGCAACGCTAAAGAACTGAGTGTGGCTTTAAAGAATTCCGTTGCGATTCGGCGCCAAAATTCGCCTTTGAATGTTGATGCGGTCATTGAGGAAGTGACAGCTGCGCATGTCATGTCTGGCTATAGCGGTGCCGCACTAACGGCCAGTGCCATTGCCGAAAAATATATTCAGGAATACCACGAATGCAAGAAATTTTCTACAACCGGAGTCAGCAACAATAACAACAATAGTACTGAAAACAACAATAGTAGTAGTAATACTAATAATAATACTAATAATAATAATATAAACAATAACACTTCTAACAGTAGCAACAACAACAGCAACAACAGTACTCATAACAACAATACTAATAATAATACTACTAATAATACTACTACTAATAATAACAACAACAGCACAAGTAATAGCAACAACTATAACACTTTTAATTTGTCATCTTCGTCTTCGTCATCCTCTTCCTCTTCTCTATCATCGTCTTCTTCTTCATCCTCTTCCTCTTCGTCGTCCGCAGCCTCACACCTTCTGACATCTTCAGAGAAAAGTGGGCTTCCGTCAGCAATAACCGTCAACACAACTAACTCCGCTGCTCTGACTGTTCCCAATACCAATACCAACACCAACACCAACACCAACACATTAGATTCGGACCGTTCTCCAAGTCAGTCACCAGCACACGATTCGGAATTGGTGAAAACAGAAGCCAGCCGTCTTGCAGTCGGTAAAATTGGTGCCGGAACTTTGGTCGGGAGTGTACGACCTGCAGCAGAAATGACCGTACGTGCTAACACAACTCAAGCTTCTACTTATCAACAGTTATTCGGAGACAAATCTTTAGCTACCACAGCCGGAACTGGATCCACAGGTTTTCCACCCATGATACAATCAATGTTCACAGATCTTGGTGCCGTGGGACAGACGTCGAGACCATTCTTCTCGTTTTTAGATGGGTAAGCAACATGGCGCTGAAAGAACGTCGTATGTTATTTTTTATATTTGAAAGTTGAGAATGCCATAGTTAATGTCAAGTGTGTGTACATAGAAATGGGCACATGCACATAGATATATATATATGCATTCATATATACACATATATATACATAAATACTCACATATGTATATGCACACACACACACACACACATATATGTACATACATACACATTGCATGTACACACACACTCACATATATCGTTTATTTAATGTGTTTGTTATATAAAGAACCTCAACTAATAAGCTTTTCTTTTATTCTCTCTGTTTATTTTCTCGTGTTCCTTTCTGTTGAAGAGCGTAGGCTCGAAACGCAAAAGCTTTTTCACCTTCCCGAGTGTAAAACTAATACACCTGTTTGTTGTTTATACACCTGTCTTTGTTTTTTGTTTGTAAATTCCAACTATATATATATATATATATATATAAACTAAATTCAAATTCAAAAGTGTATTTAAATACCACTTGCTATAAAAAAATCCCTCGATCCAAAACCACTGAGGACGTTTTTATGTGACTAAAACCCCATCAAATCGGTGCCCCAGGAAGACCGCAGCCTAATGACTGCAACAAGTAAAATATATATGTGCAGTTGTGTATATTGAGCATATTCCTATTAATTTTCTCACTTTTGTAATTCTTCATTAAACAGGAATGTCTACAAATCCTGCTTCGAGAACTTCATGGCTCCACGACAGTTTTTCCATCAGTTGCCCTCACATCCTGCTCTCAAAGGTATGTATTCTTCGATTTTGTCCAGTTACATTCCTGACGTTTTCGTGCCTCTTTTAGTTGGCAATCTTTATGTATGTTTTATATTTTTCGTTGGTAACATTTCTCTATTATCGCTTCTTTAATTGCAAGTCTGTTGCGATTGTACTAGGCTATGATTAAAGACCTTCCTTCAGTAGCCATCCTGTCTCTTTGCAGGTATATGCCACACAGATTTCTCCATGAGTCTTCCATTTAAACTGAAATCTATTTAGCTGCTATTTTCAGCAATGAAAGCCAACGTTTAGAAACTTCCTCCTGGGTCATCATCTTCTTCTACACTTGACTCTTTTGTTGTCATTTCACATTTTTTGTTGGTTGGTTCTCGTATTTTGGCTGTTCTAGAACTCCATGATAGCATTCATTCAGCTGAGATTTTAAGCTATAAGATCCTGTTAATTCTGTTTAATACTACCAAAATTGTCCTTCCTCTTTTTAAGATAGTTACCTATTATTTTGCGGAGGTTTGTAAACAATCAAGTGATCACAGAGATACTTGATTGTCAGGCTTCATAAACTATCACCATTTTATCTTTTTTACAAGCATAAAACAATACCCCACGTATAGACATTTCTATGTCTTCGTTTAATTTTGTTATATTTTTCATTGCAGGTTGTCTACCGCTGTGTGCTTGCTGTACACCGAGAAACTCAGCAGGCCCTAGTGTGTTTGCTGCGCATGAACAGAGAACTACGAGTGTAGCCGAGCTTCGTCGGCGTGCTAGAGAACATTCGGAAGCTCTTGCTGCCAGTGCCCTTCCAGATAGGGGTACATTAAGTTCACAAGTTACTTTGTAACACAAGTTTAACTTACACACATCACATGCATACTTGAGTGGTATACATATATAGTGACTGGTGTATTTAAACACACGTATATTACATTAAATTGAAGCGATTCTTTACAAATGGCCATGTTTCGCTCAATACAACTTCTTCAAACGATACATAAACACAAATACATACACACAGAGAGATATACATTCATGTATGTTTATGAACATATATATATATATATACGTGTGTATACATATACGCATCTATATGTATATATGCACATATGTATTCTCCTATGAATATACAATATATACATACGTATATGCAAGTATCCATACATGCGTAACAGCGGTACTGTTATATCTTCATTATTCATTTCGTGCATAATAATAAAAACCAAAACGAAACAGTATAACTCGCAACTTCAAGATAGAGTAATAGAGTTGTCATCCTTCTTCGGTTCTGATCAGAATTGAACAGAATAATAGTTTATAAGTATTGCAAACATTAATAGCATTCCCACGAAGCTGCATTTCAGTCAAATATCAAAATCGTTTCCATTATACGTGGATGTTCTGTTTGTTAAATTATATTTTGTCTTTTATGAAAGGTAAATTGACTGTTTGGCAGTAAACTATACCTCTATCTGTCTGTTTATCTATCTCTATTAACACATTATATATGTGTGTGTGTGTGTGTTTATCCATTTATGTGAATATATGAGTGTGCGTGTTTGCGTGTGATCTGGTTTGTTATGATAAGTACTTTCTCCGGACACAGACTGTGTTTTCTGCCCCTCCCCCCAAAAGACAGAGGCAAACTTACTGGTCTGGTGCCGTCATCAACGTAAATTTCTTACTTCTTACATACACTGGGCAGTATTTTGGTATCTGAAAGTAACGAGACTAAAATAATTATAAGGATCGATATAGTAAGACATCCTTGAAAGCTGTTCTCCAGCATGGCCGCAGTTCCAGGATTAAAGCCAGGAATTACTGACACACTCACCATGTGTGTGTACGAGAGAGAGAGAGAGAAGGTGTATTCATGTGTGTGTAAATAAATGGATTTTGGTCAGAAATACCAGCAAAGACTATTCAATTTCTGAAGAACTGAATTATTGGACTCATTGAATCAGAATGTGTGTGATTGAGTATTCCGAAGATACATCGACCCTTAACGTAATTTGCCGATGGAATCAGCGCGACAAAATTGGATCTTTCAGTTACAGGTAGAATCCACTCGGTGACCATTCATTTTTTGCAGTTAACTAACGTCACGCATGAGGATCATTGTATGTATGTATATGTGCGATAATTTATGTGGGTTGCTTGCTAATTATCCTGCAAAACTTAAGATATATTATTCTCTAAAATTGCAAAGAATGGCTCAGTGCTTCCTGTTTGTTGGCGAGCTATTTTCATAAGGAAATGTTTTGGATTTATTTCCGTCATCAGAATATGAATTATTTGTACAGTTATTTGCTGTGTGGTTGATGTGCATTGAATGAATGTGTCTGGATGTTATATATATATATATATACATGTATGTGTGTATATCTATCTATATATATACATATGTGCTTATGTATGTGTATGTGTGGCGCCTCTTCAACGTTTAACCATAGAAAAATCTGCCTCAATAAACAGTGTCTGACCCATGCTAGCATGGAAAAGTGGATGCGAAGATGATGATGAAGACTACAACGACGACGATGATGAAATCACTACGAATCTTTAGAAAGCACATTCACGCCCAACACGCGCGCGCGCGCACCTAAACGTTATCATGCAGTGATATAAAGTATTTGATAATACACATACACCTACATATTCATAGAGACACAAATGCAACATGGCTCTCCATGGATTCAAACTTACAACGCTGATCTACTACCATAAAAGTAAAAGGAAAATGCAACGTTCAATGTACATATAGACAAGACAGATTGGATGAAATCTGGAGCCCCACGACCAAAGGAAATTCCATGTAAGGTGCACAGGAACGTCGACAATGCCGGAGACATTTTGGAAAACGCTTCGTGATATTTCGTCTGCCGCTACGTTCTGAGTTCACATTCCGCTGAGGTCGACTTTGCCTTTCAGCCTTTCGGGGTCGAAAATTTAAATACCAGTGAAACACTGGGGTCGATGTTACCGACTAATCCCCCCCTCCTCTCCAATTTCAAGGGCCTTGTGGTCTTAGTAGAAAAGATTAAGTCGGCGAGCTGGCAGAATCTTTAGCGTGCCAGACAAACACGTTTAGCGGCATTTCATCTGACTTTAAGTTCTGAGTTCAAATTCCACAGAGAGCAACTTTGCATTTCATCCTTTCGAGGTCGATAAATTAAGTGCCAGTTAAGCACAGGGATCGATTAGCACCCCCCCACAAAATGTCAGGCCTTGTACTTATAGTAGAAAGAAATAACATTGAAAATAATTTTATATATTTACCTATTATTTCTAGAAAACAATTCCAGTTTTTAAGTCTTGGAGAAGGAACTCTACTTATTTAATTACAATACCAACTTAATCCCGTTGCTTGTCTCTACACCTCTCCTTTTAGTCCATTACCTTTTAAACTCCTAGAATATAAAGTTTTAAAATTATCCTTAGGTTTCCAAAATTGATTTCTTAAGAGGTTATAAAAACAGATATATTAAAAAAAAAAAGCCCCAATAAAAACAGTTCGAAAAAGAAAGTAGTTCAGAAATAATGCACAATATAACAAAATAGCTTATAATGCCTTGCGTGTGTGTGTGTGTGTATATATGTGTGTGCATGCGTGCGTTTCTATCTGTTTCGTATATCTGTTATTCTATGTATATATATATATATATACGTATGTATATATCTTCAGGTGCGTGCGTGCGTATTATTTAATATGTAATATATAATCATACGTAGAGGCATAAACATACACGCATATACACACAAACGCATACATATAGACACAAAAATGTACATATATATATATATATATATATGTGTATATATATATACACATGTATGTATATCACTTTTTATACCCACACAGGATAACTCAGAATGAAGGACAGACATATATCAACATATACAACCTTGTATATATATGACATATATATATATGTGTGTGTACGTGTATGTGCCTATAAACTTTACCGACACACCAATATACAGACTCGGAGTATACAAAAACAATACGAAAATAAAGATTAAACACAACACCATCACATCGTCACGTGATAGATTGTCCACAAAGAATACGTAAATAATATGGCGATCTCATAAATGAAATCATATATACGAGTGAGCGTGTGTATACGTATATACACACGTGTATACGTATATACACACTCGTGGAGATAATGCGCATATGCACGTGTATATACATATATATATATATGAGTGTGTGTGTGTGTGCTTGCGTGTATCTATACACATACGTATATATATATATATATTTGACGGAGCAAGTAAGCGTTGTCTTAAAAAATTGAAGACACGAAAATAATGCGACTAGACGAAATGAAAAACGAAAGAGCTGTTTCAAGAAAAAATAAAAAATAACCGGACCCATTATTTTATTGGTTGAACTTAGAAAAAAAAGTTCCATTACCAAATTATCATGACCAAATAATTAGTTTTGTTAAATATTGGGAAATATATATATATACGTATAATATATCTATATATGTACATACATATCTATATACACGTGTGTGTATATATATATAAATATATATACATACATACACACACACATATGAGAAATGTTTCTTTTTTATCCCTCAGAAAAATAAATGTTGGATTGATTGAGGAAATATGTTGAGTATTGAAGTAATAAGTAAAATACAAAAAGAAAATGGTAAAAAAAAAAAACAATTCCAGAAGCTGTAAAGCACCGGACTACGTGTCTTACATCTATGTAGTTCAGTTTCGAACTCTGCTTCTCACCTTCTGATTCCGAAGTAAATAAATAAATAAACTGGAATGCCACCGGCAGCGTTGATGGTAGAAGTGGTGGTGGCGGTGGTGATAGTTGGAGGTCGTCGAAGGTGATTGTGTGGTGATGGCGTTGTTATCTTTGCCTTTTATTCAATGATATATAAATACCAGTAATACACTGGTTGGCAAGACGTACAATCAATCGTTGAATCGATATTAAACTCTATTGGCCTTGAATCTAAGTTTAAAAACAAAACAAAAAAAAAGAAAAAAACAAAAATACATTAACATGAAAACAAAAGAAAAAATACAAAAAAAAAAAGGAAAATATAAATAAAAAGAATATTGATGTTGGTAAGAGCGGTGTCTGAGTTGATTCAAATGGCTTAGTGTTTGACTGAATTCATTTTACAGTATTTAATTCCGTAGCCCTACGTTCTGAGTTCAAATCTCCCCCTGGGTGGGTGGGGGTGTTTCAACATTGCCTTTCAAACCATGGGGTGGTATTCGATAAAGATTATAAATACCTGTAATATATACTGGGTATTCGATTCAGTTTATCGGCTTTTCACCTTTTCTTTTGAACAATCGGCCTTGTGTGTCTATTGGAATTGAGATAAGAAAAGCAAAAAAAAAATAAAAAAAATAAAAAAATAAAATAAAATAAAATGAAAAATCGAAAATTTATAATACTAAAAAAGACAATTAAATAAAAATAATATATATATATAATACATTAATTATATAACGCTAAAACTTAATGATTATAAACTCTAATTTAATGAAAAAAAAAATCCCTTCCACTCTATCCCCCACCCCTACTGTATCCATATATGGTCTTTAAAAAAATAAAAACAACAAAAAACTTAGATTTGTCCTGTTGTTGTGATGATGATGATGCTGATGCGTGTCACCTTTTAAAACAACATGTCCTGATTGACATGGTTTAGATGTACACGATTCTAAACGAATGCTCAATAGAGACATTGCAACATTGGTTTAGAATCGAATTGAATGTAAAGACGGAGAGCATTAATAAATATTTAAAAAAAAACAACAAAAAACGTTTTCAATTCGTTTGTTTTTTTGTTTTGTTTAATGTTGTAAACATTATTTGAGTTTCAGATTTTGTGGTTTATGTTTTCAGTCTTATCTTTGCCATAAGCTTTTATCCCGAGATAATCCCGAAAAGGTGGTAACGCCTTAAGTTTTTACAAATTTTTGTCGACCATGTCCTTTCAATCTCTTCAAAGATCTCGACCCTTGCTAGATTTTCAGTGACAGTGATTCTTCAGTGCCCATGGTCTTTACAAGCTTTTCAGTTTCCGTAGCATTTGAAGGCCCTTCAATGTCCTTGACTACTGCAGGATTTAGTGACCGTGAATCTTACAAAGGCCCAATTATGATCAATGTATTATTTTGCAATTTGCTGTTATTAAATAAATGGTTTCAAATTTTGCCACAAGGGCAGCGATTTTGGCGGAGGTGGATAACTGATTACATCGACCTCAGTGTTTCACTGGTACTTAATTTAACGACCCTGAAAGGATGAAAGGCAAAGTAGACCTCCGTGGAATTTGACCTCAGAACGTAGACGAGCGAAAGACCGCTAAACATTTTGCCCGGCATGCTAACGATTCTGCCAGCTCACCGCCTTGCTGTCATTAAATAAATGTCAAAGAGGTCAGTGCATTGGTTTCTTCAGGGGTCTATAATGTTGCTAAGACGGCTCTGAGTAATGGTCCATCAATTATAGAATTCTCCAAAATTTGTAATATAATTCACAAACCAACGATAAAGTATTTATTCCTGTTTTCTGTGGCGTTAAGGAAATGAGAGATACATTTCCTATGGAGTGTACGCTAGGACATCTTATAGAATACAGTTCTATATTTAAGAGATGAGGAATTATGTATATTATTTACATCCAACGGATATTTGAACATCTTGTTTGTTGTTCACACAACGTTTCGGTTGATATATCCTCAAGCCTTCTTCAGGTGTCTTGGGGAAATTTCGAGCCTGGATTCTCATTCCTAAAGTATTTTTCGATGTTATTTTACTATTATTATTATTAATTACTCAGCTCACTGCCTGGAATCGAACTCGGAATCTTGGGGTTAGTAGCCCGCGCTCTTAACCACTACGCCATATGCAGGGAATATTTCACAGTTAAATTCAAGATTTCAAGTAAAGAGGATCACAGTGTATTGTGTTGTGCTTCGGCTAGTAATATCTGGGAAGTTTAGCTCGTTGTCTCTCGAGTTCAAGAAAAAGGGGATTCCACAATTTCTTGCCGAACGACCGGCACAGATGCCTTCTTTCTAGTGACAACGTTTTGTGCCGTACATTAAGCCCACCCTCTCCATCAAACCGACGTTGCATGTATAGGTGAACAAGTGTGCCACACGACAGGTGCTGGCACAAATGATGGCAGAGCAAGATAAATGAGGTATTTTGTTCAAGAATACAACGTACAATCTGGTGAAAAAATCGAACCCACGGTCTTGCAATCGCGAATAAGACACCCTTACCAGTGAGCCACGTGCCCCCAGAGACATTTACTCAATTATGATAACCACATTGGACTAAGTCGACTGCATAAAGTGCATGATAAGTATTTTGGGGCGTGGACCCCTCACAGTGCCAGCATCAATGATGGGCTGGTGTATGTTTGTTATTTAGCATTTGGTTGTTTTCTTTGTATGACAACAGAACAATCGCTTGTATTAATTTAAGGAAACCCTTGGTAGGTAACAGACGTTATCAGCAAGAATGGTGCACAAATGAATTCACGGAGTCAAAAGGTTGAAAGACTTGTACGAATACGAAAAGAAAATTATGTCGTAACTTTTATCGATCTGGTAAACGACATGTTTCATACTTGTTGCATAGCAATCTTAACCTGGAGATCGATAAAGAAAAACAAAGATACGAGGAAGAACAAGATGTTGACTGTAGGCGATTATTTGCCGATTAATACTGGAATGCCTTCTTAGCTGCTAGGAGCGGATTCACTTCAAAGAGTAATGTCATACTAGACTGCTATCCGGGTTTAATCTTTCGTAGACGAACGGATTTCAGAATGAACGTCGCGTATTGATGTTAGAGTTCTGTCGTACCACATGGGAACTCACAGCAGAGATTGCTACCCAACGAATTCCAGCAGACCGCCATTTGCATCCCGCAGTTCTTGTAATGCACTGTTAATAATGTCCGACAAGGGAGATAATTCCTTGTCTATAAAAAAAAAAGCCAGTAGACCATCTCAGAACATCATAGATACATTATTTGGTGCCAAAGGTAGCGTGAACTGAGGAAATATTGAGTAAAATAATCCGTCCATAAAGAAAATAAATTTCAACAGCGCAGGGGTGGCTGCGTAGTTAAGAAGCTCGGTTCGCACCAACATCGTCTTTACTTTAGTCCCACTATGCGGTGACTTCGTCAAATCTCTTCTACTATGTCCCCAAGACGGAAACTTAAAGAAGCTTATCATATATATATATATATATATATATATATATATATCTATATCTATATAAGTACACACATACACGTACACACATGCATATATATATATATATATATATATATATATATATATATA
>NC_069005.1:2246781-2249281 GCF_001194135.2 Octopus bimaculoides
AAAACCGGTGTTGGTCTGTTTACATCCTCCCAACTTAGCGGTTCGGCAGAACACATCCGAAAGAATAAGTATGAAACTTAAAAGATAAGCATTGGGTTCACTTTACTCAGCGAAAAAACATCCCACTTCAAGGCGGTGCCCCAATATGGCCAGAGTTCAATAACTGCAACAAGGAAAAGGTAAAAGATAAAAAGAAAAAAATTGTGTGATTGCGTCTGCGGGTATCGATTTCGAAGGGGGGGGGGGAACAAAAGGCAGAAAATATTACAACAATCATCCTACGAAGACAGAAAAGTGGGGCAAAAATAAGAATGAAGAGGTTAATCACAGTCCTTAGTTCAACCCCACTGCGTGGCACCTTGGGAAAGTATCGTCTACTTTCGCTCCAGGTCGATCAAAGCTGAGTACAAGTGACTGATGGGTTCCTGTGATGGATCTCTGGAATAACGATACTAAACAGAGTGTTGAGCACGGAGATCTGGGAGTATCTACAGATCGATCCGCTATGTCTCAGCATAGAGATGTCACAACTTCGGTATAACAGACATGAGATTATGGTGTTGCAGGAAAGAATCGCAAGACGGATTCTTGAAGCCGAACTAAACGACAGGAGACCTTGGGGTAGACCAGGAACATGATGGTTGGATAATATTCATAGTCACTGTCCATACCTATCACATGGCAACTGTGTTGGTGTGTTTACGGCCCTTGTAACTTAGTGTTCTGCAAATAAGACCGATTAAATAAGCACTAGTTTTAAAAATAAGTCCTGGGGTCGATTCATACGACTAAAATTCATCAAGGCGGAATTCCAGCATGGCCACAGTCTAATGACTGAAACAAGTAAAAGAACAAAAGAATATATAAATAAGAAATACGTTCTGAGTTCAAATTCCGCTGAGGTCGACTTTGCTTTTCATCCTTTCGGGGTCGATAAATTAAGTACCAATTGCGTACTGGGGTCGATCTAATCGATTCGCTCCCTCCCCTAAAAATTTCAGGCCTTGTGCCTAGAGTAGAAAAGAATATATATAAGATTAAACGCGTATGTGAAGGCCTGTGGTGTAGTGGCCAGGATTTCGCACTCACGATCGCGAGGTCGTGGTTTCGACCTGAAGACAAGCGGTGCATTGCTCCAGTTCACCCAGCTGTAAATAGGTTACCCTGCAGATCGTTTACGAGGAACGACAGCCTGGTCACAATTATTCGTTCGACTGAAATTCTTTAATGCGCTGCTCCAGCATGGTCACAATCCAATGACTGAAACAAGCAAAAGATAAAAGAGAAACTACATGAATCTCGGAAGATTAACTTGAAGCCCAACAGTAATACAGAAATCAGGATTAGTAAAGCATTTGGAACGCTTTGGATTGGATACGAAAAGCTGAAATAATCTTCATCAGAGCCGCAGTTGAATTTCATTTTATTTTCTGGTTCGGCAACATGGACACTTTCGGCTCCCGTAAAGAAAACTCGAAATAGATCTTTTTCGGTGACCCTCAGTTAGCTCTCCATCACGTTGCGTACAAAAGAGGAGTCACACAGACACGCCCAAGATGATCGAGGAAAATGTGGAACTTAGAGCAGTCCCGTTGGGAACATTTTGCTTAAGATCTCCCACTGTAGCGTAGCGCTGTGTACTCTGAAGTATAGAACGCAAAATTGGAAATGATCCGAGAAATAATAAAAAATAATAAGTAGGGTTGCACGGAAAGCTAAACTTCCCACCGGGTCCAGATGCGGCTGTTTCATGACCCCTCTGTAACCAAAGTTTTTACGCCAAATTTGACTTAATAAGCTACCACAGGATACACAAAGTGTAAAAGTGTACGAATCGATCCCCGTCCTTACTTTTTTCTTAAGCCTGGTCTCTTTCAATAAACAGCTAAGTAAAAGGGACGTAAACCCACCAACACCAGTTGTTAAGCAGTAGTGAGAGACAAACACAAACAAAATAACAGAGGCACATATATGACGGGCTTCTTTCAGTTTCCGTCTACCAAATACACTCACAACTGTACAAGAAAGTAGGCTATAGTTGAAGACACTTGCCTAAGGTTCCACGCAGTGGGAGGGAACTCGAAACCATGTGGTTGAGAAGCAAACTTCTTACCACACAGCCACGCCTGCGTCCATCTCTTTCTCTCTCTCTCTCTCTCTCTCTCTCTCTCTCTCTCTCTCTATATATATATATATATATATATATATATATATATATATATGCGTGTGTTTGTGTGTGAGAGTTTGTTTGTGTGTGCGAGTGCGTGCGTGTGTTTGTGTATGTGCGTGTTACTTCGTGTGCATGTGTGTGTGTATGTATGTGGATGCGTTTCTGTGTGTGAGTGTGTGTGTATGTGCGTTCGTGCATGTGTATGGGTGTGTGCGTATGTGCATGTGTGTGTGTGCCCGCGCACTTATTTAAGCGGCACAAACAGTCGTTGCAGTACCTTGGGCGAAGGTTTCGCACAGTCGGTTGGTCACCGAACACACGTCGTCTTGT
>NC_069005.1:2250698-2253461 GCF_001194135.2 Octopus bimaculoides
AGGAGAGAGAAGGAGAGAGAAGGAGAGAGAAGGAGAGAGAAGGAGAGAGAAGGAGAGAGAAGGAGAGAGAAGGAGAGAGAAAAGAGAGAAAAGAGAGACAGAGAGAGGAGGTAAGGCAGAGAGAGAGGGAGAGAGACAGAGGGGAAATCGATAGATAGACAAACAGAGAAAGAAGAGAAATAGTTACTACTACTACTAGTGCTGCTGTTGTTACAACAAATACCACCACCACCACTACTACTACTACTATTACTACTGCTACCACTGCCGCTGCTGTAGTAGCTATTATTGCTGCTTTATTCTTGCATTTATTTCGATCACTGGTGCGGCTGTCATGCTGGAGCACCACTTTAAAAGGTGATTTTGTAGTGATTTTCATTGGTAACTGTTTGTCAAACAGCTAAGTAAATATAATTTCAGAGAGAGAGAGAGAGAGAAA
Source organism: Octopus bimaculoides (assembly GCF_001194135.2). Taxonomy (NCBI): domain Eukaryota; kingdom Metazoa; phylum Mollusca; class Cephalopoda; order Octopoda; family Octopodidae; genus Octopus; species Octopus bimaculoides. Next base: position 2,251,138 of record NC_069005.1, read on the forward strand.
GAGAGAAAGTACCTTTTGGCTAATTTAAAATATCATGACACTATTTAGGTCTGAGTTCCACCAGGAAACACCAACGTGGATGCACAAACGTCTTCCGTATGTACACGTGAGTGTGTGTGTGTGTGTGTGTGATTGTGGAAGTCCACTCGCGACCGAGTAAGACCGTTTCCTAAACACAGTAAGTCCATACAAATGTTCCGAGGTCTCCAGAATTTCTTGTGCATCAATTTGTTTTGAGTGGATAAAGTATTGTACAACTCGGAACTCACTTTTCTGCGCAATCAGCTATAAAAATCCGTTGAAGCTCAGAGATGGAAATGACCGGAAACCGATCGGAAACCGACTGTACTCCATGTTTATATAAGTTTTACCGTATTTTTAAATATCGAAAGGCTATGGGGGCCCTGTGGAATAAAAGAGGAATCTAAAGAGGGTCCTCAAAAAATGGTTGAGAACCACCAATCTACAGCCAATTCCGGATTGGAATAACTATGCCTTTTATCCTCTCCACGACATCTAGCCCTCTGATTGAAACCTCATATATTGTCAATGGCTGCATATGATATGGGAATAGTTTGCTTCTAGTGATGTTTTGCCTCCATATGAGTCTTATTTGGTGGCTACTGAGAGACCATCGATGGTAGCTTCAATTAGGCATCGTTGGCTGCTCGACTCCATCCTTGGTCCTTGGATGTCTTTCCCAGCAAGTGGTAAAAAAAGCCGTAGAAAATATATAGCTGGAAAAACCGATGAGAAAACGTTATGTCTTTCTGAGGATCTTCGTGATTTCAATAATCGCTCCGATGCAGTGGAACCAAAAACCAATATAGTTGTTAAGGATCGATAAAGTGGGAACAAAAACAGAACGTGAAAAAATACAAGGTTTCTTAGCAAGAAGGACAAGAAAAAAAGAAAAACAAAAACACGAGTTTTTACGGCCAAATTAGAATCAAAGCAAAACCATACAAGACATTAATGCAGTAGAACAACGCAGGAAAGAGAAGAAAACGTAGACTTTGAAGAAATATTGGAGTAATAGATGAGAAAGAGAGAAATATGAGTGAAAAATAAAGGAGAAAAAATATGTTAGGTAACTTGATGGGACGCTGATAGGAGAGAATAACGCTATGGTATTGGGTAATGTGAAGGAGAGCATTTCGAAGTGCATATCCCACAATGGGACGTGTGACACGAGACTTTGTAACCGACACGTTTTTAAAACATGCGCATTGAAATTTCGATTGCAATGTAAATTGAGTTAGATTTGTCTAGTGGGAGGGAAGCTGAGTTTCTTGTGTAGGCCAAAGATCCTGTCATCCTTGTAGAGTTCGTCTTTAAATATTGCGTCTCGTGCATTGTGTCAAAGGGCAAAATCAGTGAGGAGGAACTTATTTCTCTTACAGGTTAATGAGTCTGGAGTTCTCACTTAACTTTTGAAATTGTACAGTGTGAAGAGGAAAAGACATCCCCCTCCAAGTTCACAATTCTTGAAATATGTTTCCATAGCTGGTTTTTCTGTCGCACACTGTATATACGAGAGGTGAATGGACGGGGCGGGACTGAAAATCGAACTTACATTACCGACTTGGTTTGAGTCCCAGCATAACGACACGAAATCTCTCGTATAGTCAAAGATGGCGTCCTTGTCCATTCAGTGCAAATACACCTATACAAACAAACAGAGACAATCAGACGCGATGACGTATATATATATACATACACACACACACATACATACATACATATATGAATGTATGTATTTATGTATATATATATATATATGTGTGTGTGTATGTGACTGTGCATGTGTGTGCGCGTGAGTGTGTGTATATGTGTGTGTGTCTGTATGCAAGTGTGTGTGTCTGTATGCATATACCCGAACACAGAAAATACTGAAGTTGCTATCTACCCCAACCACACATCGGTCCCCCCACCTCCGGAACCTCTGTCAGCTTAGTTCGGTCGCAGGAAAAATAGAAGTGATCGAATTTTGTTGATTTTGCCCGAGGCGTCCATCATATTACAGTTCATTGAAGAAGATAGGAAAACAGCTCTATTAATTCACCATTGGCGTGGTGGATGCATTGAACATCGCCTCTGTTGAGTTGTATGTGTTTATGAAAGGAAGAAGGCAGAAGAGGAAAGAGAGGAAGAGAGGCAGTGGGTAAGGAAGAGAGTGAGGGAATTAGCGTATGTGTGTGTGTGTACGTGTGTACGTCTGTGTGTGTATCAGTGTATGTGTAGATGTGTCACTGTGACTGCGTCTCTCATTCCCTCTCTCTTTCCTTGTATGTATGTATATATATATATATATATATATATAT
>NC_069005.1:2254163-2254879 GCF_001194135.2 Octopus bimaculoides
TGTGTGTGTGTGTGTTTATGTGTATGTGTATGTGTGTGTGCATATGTGTTGTTCTGTATTAGTTTGGTTGTAAATGGATTGGTTCAAGTGTGAATGTGCGTGTGTGGAAGTGTGTGGCCGTGTGATTATGTGTGTAAGTGTGATGGTATGTATGTATGTATGTCATTGTATGAGTGCATGCGTGTGTGGCTATGTGTTAGAGCTCGTGTCGGCGTATGTGTGAAGGTAGACGTATAAAACAATGTTCTTAACGTGTCAGTGTGTATGTGGATGTCGTCGAGATAGAGCGTGTATGTGTATGTGTGCGTGTTTTCTAATGTGTCAATACTTCAGCGCATCTGTGTTAATATGTGTATGCTTATGTGTTTGTGCGCTCCGGAGTGTGCTGTGGCGCTTATATATATATATATATATATATATATATATATATATATAGTGTTTCTCAGTGAGTGTGTAGCATTTTAACGTTTCTCAGGGTCTTATCTTTAAAACGTCTATAGCTATCTATCTATCCCTTTCTCTCTTTCCCTGTCTCTCACTCTCTCTCTCTCTCTATGTATACATATGTGTATATGTGTGCGCGTAAATATATATATGTCAGTATATATATATATGTATATATGTCAGTATATATATGTATATATATATATATATGTCAGTATATATATGTATATATATATATATATGTCAGTATATATATGTATATATATATATAT
>NC_069005.1:2255769-2259204 GCF_001194135.2 Octopus bimaculoides
ATGTTCATGTGTGTCAACATGGAGGACAGCTAATGTTAAAGATTCATTTAACATAACATAAAAGTAACGTAACACGAAACGCCACATAACTAATTTTCCTTGTTATCACACTCGTTCGCAATATTCTTTATTCTATTCCTTGTTACTTTATGTTATTTGAATTCAACCGGATGACGAAACATACATATGTTTAGAAAATCTCCGCTTAAATCATGGCGTAATTCTGTAAAATTGATTGAAGCAGACGACAAAGATATGTACGTATGTATGTATGTATGTATGATTGCTTATCTCTCTTTCCCTATTTCTTTCTTTAATCAGTTCCCTTCCATTTGCTGTTCATCTTCCTTAGTCTTTCTCTTCCTCCCTCTCTCTCTCGCTCTTTCTTTGTATATATGTGTGTGTGTGTGTATATGTGTATATATGTATAGATGTATGCGTATGTGTGCGACTATGTAGCTATCTCTCTATAACTGTGTGTCTGTGTACCTGTCTGCTTGTCTGTCCGTCTGTCTGTGTCTCTGGCGGTCTCTTTCTGTATGTATGTATATGTATACATATGTGTGTGTGTGTATATATATATATATATATATCGTAAAATATATTTGCCAAATAAATATGGCGATCCCATAGACGACGATGTTACTGGGACCGCTACGTTTAGTTGGCAAATATATTTTACGATGTCGTACTGTTACTGTTTACTTCTTGCTCAGAGACTAAATATAGCCTCTATACACACACACACACACACACACACACATATATATATACATATATATATATATATATGCCACGACGACGATGAAGAAAACCTAACTACCTAACCACGTAACCTAGGGGCTATTCTATATTGGTTTTTCTCCTGATTGTTGAAGAGGACTAATAAATAGTGAGAGGCCGAAACAGAACTTTGAATTAATTCTTTAATGAACCGAGAGTAGAGTTTTATGGTTAAGAGATTCGTCTTATTTTTCAGAAATCTTATTTGCTTGTTCATTTATGGCGTTCTGTTTTTTCTAATTTATTTTCGAAGTGTTTGTTAATCCAGGGTGAAGAAAATCAACAGAAGATTGTTTTTTTTGTTTTTTTGCTGACAAAACACATGTGTTTTGCTTTGCTGTTAATGAAAACCGATTAACGATGACAAGAAACGGAACGGAAAGAGAAACTGCGAGTTAATAAGGGAAAAAATAAGAAATTAATTCAATGAAAAGCATGTTTTAAATGTTTTATATATATATATATATATATATATACATGTGTGTGTGTGTATATATATATATATTATATATATATATATATATATACATGTGTGTGTGTGTGTATATATATATATATATAGACAAATGCATATGTGTATATGTATATAAATTCCCATATCCAAGATATATATATATATATATATATATATATATATATATGCTTTTATTCATCTATGCGTATGTATGAGTTTATATGTGTGTAATAGATCCTTTAGGAAAGAAGTGGAGAGTACTTAATGCAAGGCGTACTGCATATTATTTATTGAAACTGAAAAATTATTGAATTTCTGGCTAAGCGATTATCAGGCGAGAATCGTTACTTTTTTTTCCCTCAATATTTGGGTTGGTTTCATATGTAACTATATGAAATGAATTCATTCTTTTGCCTATAGCTGTCACTCTGTTTGGTTGATTTCTAATAATCATATCCAACATTATGTGCAGTCGTCGTCGTTTCATTTGTTAATTCATTGTCTATTCTTTATTTTAACTAGTTGATATTTGTTATTTATCAGAATATTATTGTTTACCACTAATTTTGTTTTCCTCTATATTATTTCCTCTTAGCAAACTTAATGCTCATTTCATCTCTTTTCGTCTATTGCGCAATCGCATTTTGATTTCTCCTCAGTTTAATCGCATTTTACGATCATTGTTTATTTGTTCATCGTTTCGGTTGGTTCAGTAGCCATCAAGGGACTCTGAGGTCGTCAAAGTGGCGCCGTATATGATTTGATTGTTCTACCCTCCTTTGGTCTGCGCATTGATTACGCCATACATATCATGTTGTACTAATGCATACATACATACATACATACACACACACACACACACACACACACACATATACATATATAAATATATATATACGTATATAAGTATGTATATATATATATATATGTATATATATATATGTATATATGTATATGTATATATATATATATACATATGTCTGTGCCTTCGTGTCAGTGTTTACATCCGCGTAACATTAGAGATTCGTCAAAAATGACCGATGGAATAAGTACCAGGCTTTAAAGGAAAAAAAATAATGCACAGGGGTCGATAAGTTCAACTAAAATCCTTCCAGGCAATGCCCCAGCATGGGCGCAGTCTAATGACCGGAACAAGTAAACGATAAAAGAAGGGTAAAAGATAAATCTGACTTTCTTGTTACCGTGTATGTTGTGAATAATTCCTGACCAATGTTGGTTGCAAAGCTTTTTTGATAAAACTGAATGAATTTCGGAATCAATTGCTTAGATTGTTCATGTTTACCTTTCGGCAGGCTTTAAGTTTCTTACAGTTGACTCTGCTAGCTTCGTCTCAGCATAAGGAAAAAAGCCTTAGAAGGTCTCTCAGAAAACTTCAATTAATATTATATGTCATCATTTACCAATAAAACGTCCTGTTTGCTATTGTATGGAATCTTTGCTAAACTTTTGAATTGAACTTCTTGGAAATATATTCTGGCCATATGGAATAGGAATACAAAATTATGAACCTGTCTAAGAACATAACGTTTCGGAAGAATTCACGTCCTTTTACCTGTAAGCTGTATCTCACCATTTTGCTCCCTTCCACCACTAACTGGGGTTTTAAGTACAAGTCATCCTACAAATTCCGAATTATTTCAAGAACACAATAATGGGTTTTCTGGAATCATTTCTCGCATCAATTGTTGCGATATTGTTTGAGAGAAAACTGATGGACAACTTCCTGTTTCTTTAGGCTAATTTGATAAATGTTCGATTGTTTCGTAAACTTTGGTTCTTTGTTCTATCGGAATCGGATTTTCTGGTAAGTGATCCTTTACATGGGGATATTCTTTGTTTCAGTTGCTACGTAGGAAACAACTATTATCTCTTTAGCTTAGGTTCTTTCATCTTCCGGAAACGGATTTTATGGCTGGAGACATTCTAACTTGATTTCATAAATTAATATTGATACACATGGAGTAACACACCCGCGCGCGCTCACACACGCGCGCGCGCTCTCTCTCTCTCTCTCTCACACACACACGCACACACGCGCACGCACCCCCACTCAAATTTGAAGATAAATATTTGTATCTACATATCTACGTATATATATTATGCATGCATATATGTGTGTGTAGGTATATATATATATATGTGTGTGTGTGTGTGTGTGTGTGTGTGTGTGTGTGTGT
>NC_069005.1:2259557-2260192 GCF_001194135.2 Octopus bimaculoides
CTCAATGAACATATATAAGAAATACAACATAATCCGTCAAATATAAGGAATAAGAAGATATACCGTAAGAAAAATAGCGTAAGAAGAAATAATAAATAAAAGAATGATAAATATATAAGATGCAAGAAACAGAATATATAGTATAAAATTTTATACACAAATATATTGTTTCAACCGATAACATACAAATGAAAAAAATTGAGTTAAATGTATATAATACACGTAAATATCAATTCATAGAAGTTAAAATAAATACGAATAAAAGTTAATACGAATGAAAGGAATAAAAATTTCAAATATATAATATAATATAGGTCGATATAAAATAAAGTAAAATAAGATAAAGAAATGAGGTACCATAAAGTAGTCCATCGGTTAAAAATCAAGGACAGAATTGATTTAACACCATTTAGAGTTAAAGCACAAAATTCTTCATCTCCCCCGGGCATATTTTACAATTCAAAGACAGTAGACACCAGTAGGCAAGTCCGCACCAGTTAGGTATGTACAAGAGTGAATAACAGGTACCCAGCAGGTATCAGCAGGTAAAACATGTAAAAGGAAAAATAATTCTTATAAAAGAGTAAATATATATAATCAATATGGACCAGCCTTAGACAAGCCCATGCAAATAA
>NC_069005.1:2260292-2260801 GCF_001194135.2 Octopus bimaculoides
TATACACACACATATATATATGAATATATATATGCATATGCTCAAACCATTGTTTAAATGGAAAATATATATATCAGAAAAAAATTAATAGAATCCAGATCCACGATTTATACATATTCCCACCCATATTTGAAGAATCTGTATAAAAACATTGTTGTAGAAGACGTTATTAGATCGACAAATATAGATATATATATATAAGTACAATGAGGGAGTGTTGAAATTGGGGGTGTGGGCACAGAGATATACACGTACCATGCATAGAAAAGCACACCAATATGATATATATATATATATATATATATATATATATATATATATATGCACACATATATACATATACATGCGTGTGTGTATATGTGTGTGTGTATGAGACAGAATATCCTTGCTTTTATGGATCATCAGCATTATGCCTACCTACCTACATACATACATGCATGTATATAAAAGTATATATGACATCTATACATAAAGAAGAATAGGTCGACAAACATACACACATACCCACA
>NC_069005.1:2260811-2264004 GCF_001194135.2 Octopus bimaculoides
TATATATATTATATATATATATATATGCATATATGTATGTATATACAGATATACATGAATGCAATGCTTGCGTAGGTGTATATTTAAATGTAAAGAAAAATAGAAACAGCTGTGGTTAATACCTATGTTGAGACATACACAAACGCACACATACATACACACACAAAGTATTATATATATATATGTGTGTGTTTGTGTGTGTGTGTGTGTATACATATATATATATATACATATATATATATATATATATATAAATATATATATAATGCAAGAACACATGGTAATGTGTATATGTATATAAACATATATATACAAACATGAATATATATAAATATTTATATATTTGGGTTATATATTTAGTCATATACATGGATATATGTGCATGTTTTATACATATATATATATGTGTGTGTGTGTGTGTGTGTGTGTGTGTGTGTGTGTGTGTGTGTGTGTGTGTGTGTGTGTGTGTGTGTGTGTGTGTGTGTGCATACATATGTGTGTGTGTAGCCATATATAGCAAGAAAGCATGTATAAATACATATATACATATAGGTATACACTCCCCACACACACACACATATATAAAGAGTAAAGCACATAAACAAATAAATCATCACTCACACGCATATAATCACGAAAGCACACACAGATACGGACACAATAACAGACACAAACACACAAACACACAAACACACACACATACACATACACACAAACATCCTAAACTGTAAGATCTTATTGTAACATTTGATTACAGGGTCAGTCGATGCAGAGTCGTCTGCTAGACGTTACTCACAAACATCACACAAGGGTGGAAGAGAATAACTGGAGTGTTGCAGACGACAACAATCTCTTTCCGGTAATGGTAAGATTTTAACGTAAAAAAAAAGAAATAGAAAATTGGAAGAGAATGGCAGGGCTGATCATATGTTGAATATTTCATTGAAATAAATGGGCTCTCTATTTCAGATATGGGGAATATTTAATAGATATTGCGAGTTGTGTGACAAAGGGAGCAAAAAAATAATAATAAATAATGGCGTGCGATATATAACGGCTTTTGTGTTTATGTACGTCAGTGTTTTGTGTGTGTGTGTGTGTGTGTGGTTAAGAGAACCAGAAGATTCTTCTCGGTGTAAGAAGAATAGATTAAAAGTCATGTATATTAACGTTTATGTTCGTATTTTCTACAAATGTATATGATTAAATATTTGTCGCGAGTATGTGTGTGTAAATGTGTATCTTCTGTAAATATATATGATTTTCTATATATAAATATTCTTATACATATGAATAAATACACACATACACACACACACACATATATATATATAATTATACATCTACATTTATACATATATATGCATTTGTAATTATGAATGCATATACACGCTTACCTACCTAGACACACACGTTTACACACACGTATGCACATACACTGACACACACACAGGCACACATACGCACCTAACAATAACTATAGAAGACATTTGTGTATGAGTAATAACTCATGTAAAAACATACACTCATATACATGTATGTATATATGCATATATATATATATATATATATATATGTTTGTGAGTGTATGCATATATGTGTATATATATGTATGTATATATATGTATATATATATATGTGTGTGTGTGTGTACATACATATAGATCCATAGATAGACAGATAGACAGATAGATACATGGATAAATAGATAGATAGGCAGACAGACAGACAGATAGATAGATAGTTGAATAGATAGATAGATAGATAGATGCATACGTACATACATAAACATATTTTGTAAACATTTATTAACTCAGATATGCATATATATATTTATAATCACCCAAATGGACGTTAGGAGTGGAAATATGAAAGGTAGTTCAATACGTTATACGCACACACATACACAAACACACACACATACACACGCCAACACGGAATGCCATGCTTAAATACGTCAAAAATGCATTTAAAAATAATCATACTTACGCATACATATATACATACATTCCTACATACATTCAGATATATGTATATATAATAAATGTGTGTGTGTGTGTGTGTGTGTGTGTGTGTATATATATACTTGTACACATATTAAATATATATTTATATATACATATATGTTTATACACATACATAAATATCAAATATACATAATATCAGATATACATGAAAATTTTATGGATATACATAAATATACACACATGTTTGTGTACACACACACACACACACACACATACGCGCGCGCACACGCATATATACTTATAGAAAGTTTCTTTTTAAACAGTTGTCATCGATATCGAAAAGTATATAAATTTGTAAAAGGAATGGCGTATACACCCTGTAATACACATACATGTCTATATATACTTGTAGACACACTCACATGTATTTATTTATGCATGTATGCACATATACATAGCTACATCCAAACACACACACACTCTTTTATACTAGCAATGTATATTTATGGTTGGGAATCATTCACTCCATTTTGTTCACTCTCTCTTTATATATTCTCCCGCTCTCTAAATATATGTACATACACGTGCGCGCGCACACACAGACACACAGGCACACACATAGGCAGAGAGACAGACACACTCACACGCTCTCACACACACACTTATCAATATTGATAGATATAAGACAAGCTTCTCTCAGTTTCCGTCTACCAAGTCCATTCCAAATATCTAGTCTGCCCCAGGCTATTGTAGATGACACATGGCCAAAATGCCACGAAGATAGGTATATATATATATATATATACATATATACAATATTTGCAATTTTTACAATAAACTAGTACTTTCATGCGTAAGACAATCGTCAGGTCTATGCAGTGACACTTGTGTTCAACAATTGACAACACATCTATCTATCTATCCTCTCTCTCAATCTATCTATCTATCTCTATATATATATATAATCATAAATATATAGGGATTGACAGTAACCTGCTTCTCCAACATTCTCCTCACGTGGTATTGATGTTCACATGGTCAAAATTAACGTGAGTTATTTTGACATTAACAAATTTATTAGAATATTTAGCTGAAGATCAGAATAGAGTATTATTTACTCTTAACTGTGAAACGATCGTACTAAATTAACTAAAGGCAAGTGTTTTTTTTACTCTTCTCTACTGTTTTTTGTTCTGTGTGTATCAAAAATATCGCTATCAATCTAG
>NC_069005.1:2269887-2281797 GCF_001194135.2 Octopus bimaculoides
TTCCTTACCAACCACATGGTTCCGGGTTCAGTCCCACTGTGTGACACCTTAGGAAAGTGTCTTCTACTATACCCTCGGCCCGACCAAAGCCGTCTCCTTAAGTTCTGAGTTCAAATTCCCCGCAAGGTCGACTTTGCATTTCTTCACATTCAGGGTCGATAAGATAAGTACCAGTGGAACACTGGGGTCGATGTAATCGATTTAATCCCTCCTCGAAATTACTGGCCTTGTGCCACTAATTTGAAACCAGTGTAGTTTGCTTGTTTATATTCACAACTGGTTGAGCCGGACTTCCAGCTCAATCCGAGACCATAGCAACGCTTGAACATCCCGTTTAAGTTCTTACGTGGCTGAATGCCTTACACCGACTCCGTGGTGCATCTGAACCAAGTGGGAGGTCTTCAGCCTGGTAGGGGATCCTATGTCGACCTGAGGACGGTCGTTCTCGAGCTTTTCTATCGAAAACTGATGCTTGCTTTCTTCCTGAGATGTTGTTAGAAGTTGTAGTTCGTTGAAAAAGCTTCTTGACTTCAGCTGTTTGGCTGAAAATTGACGTCAGAGGAAGAAGTGACATTTATCCCTTGTTCATCACTTCCTGGTAGCTGACTTAATAGTTCAATTATTATAGCGTTTGATCTGCTTCTTTAGTTAATATGGTTCCCAATGATTTATGCTTCCAGCTGAGTTTGTGTCTGTGACGATTCCATCATCGTATACATATCTTCCAATTCTTCTCCATCTCACGGTTATTTTTTTTTTACCTTTTGTCTTTTACTTATTTAACCCTTTTAAAACGGTTGACGTAAATTTACGCACGCTATGCGCATACTTTAAAATCGGCCGGCGTAATTATACGCCGCCTGACTTAGAACCTGTCGCCTGAGTTAGTACCGGTCCACCTGCCAACTGATAGACCGATTAGATGTTTCATGTAAATATTTACGACCCGATAGGCTGGTCCCTCCACTCCGGCTCTGTCAACTTTGTCGTCGCATCCTGTTTCGTTGAATTTACGGTCGTTGCGTCCTACCACTCCGGCTCTGTCAGCTTCGTCGTCGAGTCGTGTTTCGTTGAATGTATGGTCGTCGCTCCCAGCTACACCAGGCGACACCGCCTCACCAGTTGTTTCTTCCGGTTCGGACAATGACTCGGCGAGTGAATATTTTCCTAGTTCAGAATCTGCTGATTCCGATAGCGATGAGGATATTCCGGTGAATCAAGCTTCTTACCACACAGCCACGCTTGCGCCTATATGTTGTTGACGTAACTTTGATTTCATTTTTACCAAATTCCTCATAAATAAATATTTTAGGTTCTACAGTCTTTCAAACTTTTACTTGTCTTCTGCCACTGGACTACAACCATCCTTGAGCTCCGACTTAAAGATTTTAGCAGAACAACTTGACCAATAACAGTTGTTAAACAGAGGAGGCCAAAAAAACAAAAAGCTTTATACGCGCACACACACACACAGCGAGATTTCACATATTTTCCGGTATATCAAATTTATTTTCAAGGCATTGGTTAGCCTGGAAATATAATGGATAACACCCAAAATGCCGTGCAGTGGAACTGAACCCGAAATGACACTGTTGCAATGCTAAGGTATTAACTTCTAAACAATACAGTCACACTTGCACCAAATAACAACCATTTCAAAGCATGAGCTTCTGCTAGAAAGAACAGCCAAAATCGCCTTCAATAACACTGATATAAAAAAAAAGCAAAAAAAAAAAAAATAATAAAAGGAGCAAATTCAGACATTACAAATTTAGACAACTCTAAAAAGTCGGGGTGGTCACGGTGCCGATCACTTTACGCATCGGTCAGATCGATCATGATTCGAACTTGTAGAGTTAACAGCCAAATCTCTTATAAATCACACCTTACCGTCTTCTATGAAGGACGATCTTGTTATGGGTTGTCTAAGAAGTCTTTGAAGAAACCTGATCGGTAATGATCAATGTCGAGATAGAAAAACGAGAATTGACGCATGAAACAAAAGAAATGATATGTTACGTATTTTACCTTCGAACTCCCAATTAAAATATCGAACCTAAAACGGATGAGTGCATAGTAAATGATCTCTCGCGTCTCTGTTTTTAAGTGAAAGGTTGATATCGTTTTCTGGACGACTCGGATGTGAAAATTGTCGAGACCAAAAAACATCGTGAAAGAGCGAAGCCAACAAATGAATTAAAAAAGAACAAAACACTAAGAGAAAAATAAAAGAAAAAAGAAAGCAAAAGACCTCCAATAGTCCTCTAATGAAAATCTAATGGTCTTAATTGTCTCTTAAAAAGATATTAATTTATTTAATTTTTCATTATTATTATTATTATTATTATTATTATTATTGTTGTGTTGTCATTATTCATATTATAATCGTTGCTGATGTTATTATTAATATCGTCATCATCACCATCATCATCACCACCATTATTAACATCACCATTATCATCATCATCATCATCATCTCTCATTATCCTCATCGTCATCATCGACGTCGTCTTCTTCATGTCGTTACTATTGTTTTTGAATGTTGTTGTTGTTACTGTTATCATTTCCTTTATTACCACTATAATTATTCGTTTTCTTGTTGCTGTCGCTGTCGTTATAATTTAATGGGAGGGGAAATGCTTTAAAACCGAAATTAAAAAAAAAAATGCCATGTATAAACCAAAATTAAAAAAAATACACATCCATCCATCCATACATACATACATATATATATACATACACACACAGGCACACACACACACATACACTGATACACACACACACACACATAGTTTAAGGGTGAGAGAAAGAAAGAAAACAAGAAAAGCGTAAAGCGTAGTTTCTAGAAGTTGCAATAACTATTTTTTGTTATTTTATTTTCAGTTTTGTCCTTTTTTTTGTTTTTTCAAAATTATTCCTGTTTATTTTTCATCTTGTTTTTTTAATTATATTCTTAATAATATTGATCATGAGAATGGTGAGGCTGCTGATGATGGTGATCATGATTATGTTGACGACACTGGTTTTTTTCTCTTTTTGTATTTGTTCTTGAATTTAAGGGAGGAAAAACCGAACCAAAAACAAAGACGAAAAAAATAGTTTAAATTGTGAATCATTTTAAAGTCGTCAGCCCTCACATTCTGTATGTGTGTATGTGCGTGCGCACATGTGTGTGTGTGTATTTGTGTGAGTCTGTTTCTATGTGCTTGACTCTACGTGTTTGTATATTTGACTACTTGTTTACATTTTTAGGTTTTTGCTTTCCATATTCTGTTGTTTATATGGTCGTTTGTTAATTTCTGTGTGTGTGTGTGTGTGTGTGTGCGTATGCGTATGTGAGTGTGCATGTGTGTGCATGTATCTGTATGTGGTTGTATGAGAGACTGCGTGTACGTGTGTGTGTTTGTGAGTAAATGAATTTTCATTGTGAATGAGTGTGTGCGTGTGTAGAATGTGTTTTTAAGAGTAGAGGAGGTCAACAATAATTTTAGAGAGCGAGAGCATAGCAAGTAATAATAGAGGTAGTGGGGTTTTATTTGGTGGGGGTGGGGTTAGTCTTTGTTTCTATTGTTGTTTTAATATTGTAGTGGTGGTGGTGGCGGTGCTGGTGGTAAGGGCGTAATTGAGGTGCTGAAGGTAAAGTTAGTAGTGGGGATGGTGTTGGTGGTGGCGTTTGTAGAAGCAAAAGAAGAATTATGTTATAATGATGTCGGTCATGATAATAAATACATCATTAGCGATGATGTTACTGTTGATGTTAATAATGATAATGGCGATGATGATTATGATGGCGATGATGATGATGATGGTGATGAGAATGATGATGATGATGTTGTTGATGATGATAATGGCGATGATGATGATGATGATGATAAAAGAAGGCATAAAATGATGTAAGAGAAAAGACATCAATATCATAATAATAATAATAATAATAGCACAAGGTCAGCAATTTTGGGTGAGTAGTAAGTCGATTACATTGACCCCAGAGTTCAACTGGTACTTAATTTATCGACCCCAAAATGATGAAAAGCAAAGTCGACCTCGGTGTAATTCGATCTCAGAACAGGAAGACTCACGGATTGCCGCTAAGCATGTTGCCCAGAGTACCAAATATTTTGCCACCTTGCCAAAAATGAAGATAACAATAACAAAAATAGTAACAATCCTTTCTACTAGAGGAACAAGGCCTGAAATTTACGGGGAGGGGACTAGTCGCTTACATCAACCCCCGTGATTCACTGGTACTTAACTGAT
The DNA here is from genome assembly GCF_001194135.2 of Octopus bimaculoides. Lineage (NCBI taxonomy): Eukaryota > Metazoa > Mollusca > Cephalopoda > Octopoda > Octopodidae > Octopus > Octopus bimaculoides. Next base: position 2,274,145 of record NC_069005.1, read on the forward strand.
CGACCCCGAAAGGATGAAAAGTAAAATCGCCCTCGGTGCAATTTGATCTCAGAATATGAAGACGGACGGATTGCCGATAAACACCTTATCCGGCGCGCCAACGATTTTGCCAGCTTACCAATATTATTATTATCATTATTATTATTGTTGATAATAATAATAATAATAATAATAATAATAATAATGTTGATAATGATGAGGATTATGTTAATAAGCTGCTCGAGATCAGAGCTTATTGACTGGGAACTATCAAGCCAACATGATGAAAAATAGTGTAGGCTCAAAGCGTTGATACTGCAACGATGGGATTGAATCAGTGGACCACCCAATCCCTGGGTGTAAGGTTTTAGCACCTGTAGAGTATCAATCAAGACATGACAGAGTTGGCCAATATCTACATTGGATAATGTGTCGGTATGATAAGAGCAAAACTGCTGACAAATGGTAAAAGCACCACCCCGAGGTTGTAACTGAGGAAGAAAATGTAACGATTATTTGGGACTTTCCAGTATGTACAGATCGGACCAGCAAACCTAATAAACCAGATATTGTTGCGAAAGACCCAAGCAATGAAAGTCTGTTTATTGATTTACATGATCTTACCCTGTGACCATAATGTCTTGGCAAAAGAATTTATTAAAGTTCAGAAAATATAAAGGTTTGCTAATCGAAATCGAAAAGATGTGGCATCTCAAGACGGTGATAATATCAGTGATTGTTGGAGCACTTGGAATGATCAAAAAAAGGAACTGAAAATTATTTAAGAATGATCCCTGGCTTACCATCCATGCAGGAAAGTGCAAACGATTGTCGTAACTGCTATGTCACACGTATCGAGAAAAGGCGGCGAGCTGGCAGAAACGTTAGCACGCCGGGCGAAATGCTTGGCGGTATTTCGTCTGCCGCTACGTTCTGAGTTCAAATTCCGCCGAGGTCGACTTTGCCTTTCATCCTTTCGGGGTCGATTAAATAAGTACCAGTTACGCACTGGGGTCGATATAATCGACTTAATCCGTTTGTCTGTCTTTGTTTGTCCCCTATGTGTGTAGCCCCTCGAGGGCAGTAAAGAAATAACACGTATCGAGAACAGCATTGTCGCTGTGAATTTTCTTTCTTTTTTTTCTTTTCTATATTCTTTGTTTACTTACTTTTTTAATTTTTCACTTTCTCTGTCCGTTTCTCATCCCCCTTTTTCTCTATCACATGACTTTGTAAATGAACAATCTGGCGTGTTTATTTTAATGGCCTACCAGTGTGTACAGTCAGTTTCTCTACCCTAGGTGTCAGGAAGACACTCGGCAAGAAGTGGAAACATAATTGAAAGATGATGACAATAATAATATAATGATAATGATGATGATGATGATGATGGTAATAATAATAATAATAATAATAATAATAATAATGGTGATGATGCATTTGGTGTTCATGTTATTGTAGCTGCAGCTCTTGATGGCAATGATGACGATGAAAGCGACGCTGACGACGACGACGGCAGCAACATCCGTGTGAAAAATGTCAAACTTAAAACTAACACCAATGGTGTAGTTTTCGTGTTGCTGAAAAACACCTCGTAAAGTATTTCCTGTGGTAATTGCCTTCACGGTTTCGAAACGGAATATTAACAGTAAACAACAAAAACAACTACACCAGATGCATAAAAAACAAACAAAAAAACCCGCGAACAACAATAACAGTAACAAAAAGAATATGGCGGTGGACACCGACGATGTCGACGGCGACGATCACAATGACATTAAGGTCATTAACAAAAATTACAGAAGCAATTAATACAAATCACAACAACACAAACATTAGGAAGGAAAATAATTAACAACAAGATTAAACAACAACAACAACAGCAAACAACATCAACAACAGCGGAAGTGACAATTAGAGATGCAATTAATATTAGCAAAAATTAAAAAAAAAACAACAACAATGACAAAAGCAAGACCAACAACAACAACAACAACGGCTTCAGCTCACAGTGGCAAAAACAACACAATAATGTTTACTGAATAACGACAGACATGATACGTGGCGCATGCGTAGCTGTGTGGTAAGAAGTTCGCGTCCCAGCCACATGGTTTCGGGTTCAGTCCCGCTGCGTGGTACCTTGGGCAAGTGTCTTCTCTTAAAGTCTCACACCAACAAAGCCTTGTGATTGGATGTGGTAGAAGGAAACTGAAAGAAGCCCATCGTTTATATATATATATATTTATATATATATATATATATATATATATATGTATGTGTGTGTGTGTGTATGTGTGTGTGGACGGGGACTGAGTGTATCTGTGTATTTGTCTGCACCACCGCTTTACACCCGGTGTTGGTGTGTTCAGCAAAAGAAACCGACAGTATAAGTACCAAATATAAATATAAATTCTGCAAGGCGATGCTCCAGCATGGCCGAAGTCTAATTCCTGCTACGGGTAAAAGATAAAAGATATTTTAAAAAAAACGAAGAATACACACCACCACCACCAAATCATCAAACCACCACCACCACCACCACCCCACCATCACCATCACCAAATCACCACCACCAATTCTTCCACAAAGAGAGATAGTCGGGTGGAGGATCAGAAAGAAAAGAGTGAGAAAAGGAGAATAATCAACCCTGTTAAACGACAGGTACTTTATTTATCGACCTCTAAATGATGAGAAGCAAAACAGTTTATAAAATTTAATTACACTAATATTTTCAGAAGATAACTAATAGCATCCATTAGCAACTACGAAATAAAACACCACACCAATCTCTGTATGGGTTTTGTCCCATTGTTACAATGCTTTAAAAAAACGAGCGAGGATAATACAGCGCTCGAACTAAAAGAAATAACAGGTAGGCAGATTTTGTTAAACGTGAGCCGTACGTTACACTTAAAGACCATATTCAGAACTTTAACTATAACGCCAAACGTAGATGAATTAATCCCGAAATTAGATTAATTAACAAGTGAATTTTAAGCAGTGTTATATCACCATTAAGAAACTAACCTCCAGTAATGGATTAAAGACATTAGTTGGTTAAAGGATATTAATAATAAAATTAACTTCTAAATTCACACTATTTGACATTATCGAGTTTTATCCGTGTACATCGAAATTCAAGCTCGCGAGTACCTTGGAATTCGCTACCAGTTGTAATACTATATAAAAAAAAAAGAGACCGTAGAGGATTACTTATTGTTACTCAGAGTTATATTTGCATTGGAAATGAGTTAAGGAAACATAAATGAGGAAAATATAAAGTATTCGTGTTCAACGGACATCAGATGACAAGTTGGAGAGTTGAAATGTTATCATTATAAACAATTATAGTTATTTGCATGGTGACATATATATGCATGTGTGTATGTGTATACATACACATCGGTCCGACCAAAGCCTGGTGAGTGGATTTGGTAGACGGAAACTGGAAGAAGCACGTCGTATATGTATGTATATATATATATATATATGAATAAAAATTTAAAAACTATAAAAAAGGGTTTTGTATGATCGTGTATAGAGGAATATATTATTTAAAAGAGTTCAAACTCTGTCTGTTTTTTTAATGTTTTATTTATTTTCTTATAAAATTAATGTGGGATATAGAATATGGAATATATAATATAAATAGTAAAATGAAATGAAGTATTGAATGTCTTATTGAGTATTAAATATAGAGTATAAAATATATAAGGACTAGTATACTTTCCTGCAGTCATATATATATATATATATATATATATATATATATATATACACACACACACATACACACACACACACAAACATACACACACACACACATATATATATATATATATATATATCTATGTGTGTCTGTCCCCCACCTCCACTACTTGACAACCGGTGCTGGTGTGTTTACGTCGACCTGACTTAGCGGTTCAGTAAAAGAGACAGATAGAATAAGTACTGGGCTTACAACGAATAAGTCTTTGGATCGATTTCTTTGGCTAAAACCCTTTAAGAACGTGCTCCAGCATGGCTGCAGTCTAATGACTGAAACAAGTAAAAGAGTACACACACGCACAAACACACACACACACACACATACGCATTAATATTTCTGTTTATGCGTATGTATCTATGTGTATATATGTATATATGCATACGCTCGTTTACACATGCAGAAATTCACGTGTGCATATGCGTTTGTATGTTTGTGTGTGTGTGTGTGTGTTATGAATAAATTGGGCAAAGAATTCTATTTGAAAAGAGGCGATAAAAGTTGGAAAGCATATTGCTAAGAAGAGTAAAAGTTTAAAAACAAAATAGCGTATCATTAAATTTGAACGTGTTTGGGTTTGGAGAAGAAAGGCGGGGAAAAGAAAGAAAGAAAGAAAGAAAGGAAGGAAGGTGGGAGGAAAGTGAAGAAAGGAGGAAAGAAAGATCAAGCATTATAAAAAGAAAACTGCGAAAGAAATTTACACTCGTGTCAAAATTTAGCAAACCATAAATTGATTTCTGAGAAACTGATAACATTAGGATTTTGATCAATTAAAAAGATATAAAAACAATTATTTCTATAGTTTCACAATTATTTCACAATTCTTTTTGCTTTGTCCGCGTTGAATGAACTCAATACAACGAATGACGAAGAAGGAGAAAGAAGCTAAAATAATATAAATTTTAAAGCGAAAGAAATTTTTACATATTATTCAAAGAAAAAGAAATATTATGGTGCTTTAATTCGAGAAATACGATTTGGAAACGTAAAAGAGGAATACTAATGTTCGAAATGAAATAACAATGGGTATGTGTTTAAAAAGTGTAAAAATCTTGTTGGGAAATTGCCTAAAACATGTGATGTAAGCGAACTGATATTAAAACAGCTTATATTGTATCAACTAAGTTAATATTTTGAGTGAAAATTGGAGCCTCTACGCTCTACTTGCTAGAATAACCAGCTAAATTTCCATCAAATCACACACCATTAAAAATGTTGTTGCTATTATATGTATAGGTACATTGGATAATGTAGTTTTAAATATAATGGCTGAAATAAATAAATAAATAAATAAATTGGAACTAACGAAATGGTTTCGGGTTCGATCGCATTGCATGGCTGCTTCGGCATGTGATCTCTGCTCTAGTTTCTGGACGACCAAAAACTTGAGAGTTGATTTGTTAGAGGGAAGTTGAAAGAAGCCCGACATCTATCTATCTTAGAAAAAATAATAAGGTACTCAGATATCTGGATGATTGTACAATATTTGAAAAACCTACAATAATACGTGCAAGCGCTAATAATTATAAAACATGTTACATATTAATAAAAATCTCTAAATGTACAACCGTCCAGATATCTGAGTACTTTATTAATTTTTCTAATATATATTTCCTGTACATCACCTCCAAACTTTCCAATATATATACATATACATATATACATATACATATATATATATATATATATATATATATATATATATATATATAAAACATTGATTAGAGTACAAACATGAAATTTTGAGAGCGGTCGGGTTCATTTTTAGTATTCTCATTTGTGAGAGCAGTCGAGTTTATTTCAGATATTCTCATTTTAAAAATCATCTCCGGTTAATCGTTGAGAGAACGTTGGTGCTGCCTTGGCGGAGGTTTGCGTTCTCCGGGTGCTCTTGTTCCTTATTAATTTCGTTAAATATTTTCATTAAATTTAAATATTTCTTATATAAAAAAATAAAAAACGGTCATGACAAAAGAACGAACGAATTTTTGCATTTAAATCAAGAAATATTTTTTTCATTAATTCTACTTTTTAATATTACTGCAGAAATTTGCAAAATGGTGGTCGATAATTTATCAACGATTCTATGAGGGGATCGATAAGAATTTTGCTGATCCCTGGTCTTCATGGTTGTGTGGTGAGGAGTTTGCTTTCAAACCACATGGTTCCGGGCTCAGTAACTCCGTGTTTCATATTTTGCAAGTGTCTTCTACTAGAGCCTCGCGCTAACCAAAGCCTTATGAGTGGATTTCGAAGATAGAAGTTGAAAGACACCCACCGTGCGATAGCTAACTTCTCGCGATTTTATATATTTAATTTCGTGCATGCACGTTGTTTGTTTTTGATTCTGTCGGCTACACAGTATAGTAGGGTCAGTTGGGCATCATCTGTGATAAAAACATATACATATATATATCCATGTGTATGTGACTGTGTCTGTGTTTGTCCCCACTCGTCGACTGACAACCGGTGCTGGTATATTTACGTCTCTGTAAGTTAGCCGTTCGGCAAAAGAGACCTATAGAATAAGTACCACGGATTTATTAATGTGTTGGGGTCGATTCTTTCGACTAAAAATTCTTCAAGGCGGTGCCCCAGCATAGCCGCAGTCCAGTCCAATCGCTGAAACAAATAAATGATAAAGAAGAATTGGACAACGCTCAGTATGGTCCCGAGGTCAGAGAGTGTCCACAGGGTGAGAGCGTTAGCACTTGCTTGGCTCGGACAAACCTGGATTACTGAGCTTCCATGATTAATTCCAGTTGGTTTGTCTCTCTTGGAACGTCTAGCCCATCACATATCTTCACGTTCGGTTTTCGTATGGCTTTTGTTCTCATCTATTAATATAATTATTACCTTTGCACTGCTTCTAACGCTGGAGATGTACTACAGTGTCAGCTGTTCCCTACCAGTGAACTAAGGTAACACCTCTTATTTTCCGAGCACCTTCCGGAGAATTCGAGCAGTTCCAAGCAGTGCTGTTTTCTGCAAGTGCTCCACCCTTATTGCAGCCCCTATTTGTTCCACGTACTTCGAGATTTATTATTATTATTATTATTATTACTATTTGCATAATTAATTCTATGTAATTCTTACCGTATTTTTACCCCCTTCTTCTTGTTCCTAACCTGGTCTTGTAACGTTCCTTTAACTTTTAGCCCTTGAGGCAAATAAAACAAATCGTTATTACTATGATTATCAACATTGCTGATGTTATAAACAATTCCTTACAATTTCACCGACGTTGTTGTTGTTGTTGTTTTCATTTATTAATTATTTATTTTGCTTATAAATGTTTAGTAGCTGATTTTGTTATCGCCGATTATTATTATTACCACCACCACCACCACTTCCACCACCACCACCATTATTATCATTATTATTATTATTATTGCTGCCGTCGCCGTTGTAAATTCGTTACCCGCCGTTGTTGTTTCTTTTTTAATCGTCGCTTTTGTTGTTATATTTATTGTTGTTTAAGCTCGCTTGGTTGTGTTGTTGTTGCTATTGTTGCTGTAGTAATTCCTGCTGCTGCTGCTGTCGCCATCATCATCATCCCCATCATCATCACTACTACTACTACTACTATTACTATTATTATCATTATTATTGTCGTGGTCGTCATCGTAGCAGCTGTTTTTGTTGTTAACAGTTATTGTTGCTTTTATTACTTGCTGTGCGTGTTGTTGTTGTTGTTGTTGTTGTTGTTGTTTAAATTACAGTGTGAAAGCAATTATGTTATTGATAGAGAGACGACGACGTCTGCGCGTGTGTGTAATGGCCTGTTCCTTCACAGTCAATCAGCGATCATCGCCGCCATTGACGTTGCAGTGGCGACAGCAAGGTGGGGTGGAGGCGGCGGCAGAGGATACGGTGGTTGTGGTGGTGGTGGTGGGCGCGGCGGTGGT
>NC_069005.1:2282329-2293840 GCF_001194135.2 Octopus bimaculoides
ACAAGTAGCTGCAGTAGGGGCGGATTGCGGTGGCGGTGGCGGTGGTGGTAGTGAAAGCAATAGGAAAGTTGGTGGCACTGCTGGTGGCGTTGGAAGCGTGTCGGTGCCGCCAACGATGGCAGGTGGCGGAGGCACTGCAATGATGGTGATTGTAGTGGTGGTGGTGGTGGTGATTGGTTGTAGAGCAAATGATGGTAATGGTTGTGGTGATGGTGGTGGCGGTGGTAGTAGTAGTAGTCGTAGTACCCATAGTAGTAGTAGCAGCAAGGGGGAGGAGGTGTTGGTTGAAGTGAGAGGAGTAGCGGTTGGAGACCATGAGGTGTGTAGTTATGGCGACAAAGGAAGTGGGAGGTGAAAGATGAATCGACAAATGTGGAGATGGTTGGAGGTGATAATCATAATGCTTGTATTACAACTACTACTATTATTACCATCACACACACATATATATATATTTATGTGTGTGCGTGTGTGCGTGCGTGCGTGCGTGCGTGCGTGTAGAAAACACTTTGCCTAAGGTGCCACCCAGAGCAGCGAAGACAGCTGGAATAAAGACCGCGAAGAATCTGGTCCGGCGATTCTTGCAATCCAGCCATTCTACCGTCTTGTGGTTTTTTTATTTATCGATCCTCAGAGAATTAAAAAAAAAAAGTTAGCAGAGGAGAGATTCGAACTTAGGAAACAAAGATTCACATCAAATATTGTAAAGCATTTTCTCTGACGTTCTAACAACTCTGCCAATTCGCCGATCGCGGATGATGGAGGCAAAATAGAGAATTAGCGTTGACATGGCTTTTATTACTCTCTCTCTCTCTCTCTCTCTCTGTCTGTCTGTTTCACGCTTTCTGATCCGCCATTGCTCCAATATTGTTTAATCCTTTAAAGTGATGAAAACAAACCGGAAAGGGGTGAGGGGTGAAAACTGAATGTGTGCCTGTGTGGGTAGACGGGCAAGGTGGGTACTCGGTGAGAGAGGGACAGAGAGAGAGATTGAAAAAGAACGAAAGAGAAAGAGATAGAAGGAGAGAGCGAGAGAGGCAGAGAGTGGGAGAAGAGAGAGAGGGGAAGGAGAGGGAAAGAGAGAAAATGAAGTAAAATGGCGCTAACTCTGCCCCATGTCTTGTCAACACATCAAACTGTGACGAAGGGTTTGACAGATGATGTTTTTGAATCAGAAGACACACTAAGAGTTTCATCACGCACACACATGCACACACACACACCCACACACACACACACATACATATGTCTGTGTGTAAACATACATATATATATTCAGTTATATATGTGCATATAAATGCATATATATCTATATATATATGTGTGTGTGTATGTATGTATGTATATATATATATGTATATATATATATGTATACATGCATACATACATACACACACATTTATGTATATACATACTTATCTAGCTATCTATCCGTCTCTCTCCCTCTCTATCTATCTATCTACTAATCTATCGTGTATATATGTGTATGTGTCAGTGTGTAATGTGTAGATGCCTGTGTGTAATCACACACACGCACACATAAACACACATACATACGCACGTACACACGCATATGTCTACATGTCCGTACGTCGACGGTGGTTGTGGTGGGAGGTGTATTCGTACACACTTCTCTAATGGACTATTTACAAAGTGTCTTTTAGGTTTTTCACACTCGATGACGAAATAATCCCTAATCCTCATTAAATAGATTTGATAGGGAATAACGCTTGGCATATGGTATATATTGTGTGTGTGTGTATCTGTGCGTCTGTGCTTGTGCATATGTGTCTGTCTTTTCGTATGGAGGCATATTGTGTGCCGATTATATGTGTGTATGCATGTATATATATATATATATGTATATATACATACATATATATATACACAACACACACACACACACACACACACACACACACACATATATATATATATATATATACACACACTGCGTGTCAAATTATTAGGCATCTCAGTTTTTTCGCAATGACAAAGTATTTACTCGTTCGAATCCAAATATTTTCGCACTGCATGATGATAACATCCATCTGCATGTACTGTACCAAAATAAACCCGATCCACCCAAACGTAAAGAAAGAACGGCCATTTTTGTTAATAGGCATCATTTTTACTGTCCTAAATTATTAGGTAGATCTAATAAAAATGCTGATTATGCAAAAACAAGCATTACTTTAATGCGACAATTAATTTTTAACAACAAAGATATTCGTAACGGACTTTATAAGGAACATAATAATACGTTTGAATAGAAATAATACAAGAAATATGACGTCATAAAGTTCTTAATGATAGATGTATGATCATCCACATGAAAGAACGGTCCTGACGCGTTTATGCATTGCATTTGTCAAGGTAACTATTTCATCTGGTGTAATACTGTCAGCAGCATCCACAATAGCTTTCCAGAGCGCATCTTTCGTTGAAAACTGCCATCCATCTTGATATATCTTCCTCTTCAGAATACTTCATAGATTTTCAATCGGGTTTAAGTCGGGTGAACACATTGGCCACTTCATTAAACTGTGTCCAGAGAAGACTAATTGCTGTCGGCATTCAATAGATTTCTTGGCTGCATGGGAGGGCGCATTATCTTGTATGAATACCAGCGTTCTTTTTAATGGAACTTTCTGCTCCTTCAACCATGGCTTAAAATTGTCCTCCAAAAAGGCAACATAGGCATCAGATGTCACCTTAATTCCGCCTGGAACTTTCCAATGACCAACTAACTTGTCTCCAATGATGCCAGCCCAAATCATGACTCCGCCTCCCCTTTCTTGGCGTCTCAAACGATGAGGACGATTTTCGCAAATTGCAACACATCCTTTACTCCACCTATCTGGTCCATCTAGGGTAGGACGGCATTCATCAGTAAAGAGGACTTTTGTAAATCTATCTTCATGTAGTCATCAGCCCATTTGATTCTATTTTGTTTATGAACATCCTTCAGACGGGGGTGGTGGTGGCTTGTAACAGGTTTTACGTTCTTGGCTAGAGAAAGTGTTGATGTGCTTCCAATTGTGTGTGTAGGGAACGTGTGGATGCGTACGTGGTCTTCTTGTATACGATGTGTAGAGAAGGATATGCACATATATGTATGCATGTATGTATGTGCTTGTGTCAATCTGTCTGTCTGTTTTTCTGTTTCTCTCACCTCTCCATATATATATATTTATACACAAGCCCGTACGTGCATGCATATATGTGTGTGTGTGCGTGCGTCATTTTGTTTTTCTTCCTACCACTTGACAATCGGTGTTGGTTTATTTACGCCCAAGTAACTAAGCAGCTCGACAAAATGGAACTATAGAATATGCACCACATTATCCTAATACACAACTAACTAAATAAATAAACAAATAACTAACTAAATAATCGACGAAGCCCTTCGAGGCTGTTAAATGAACGAGTAACAAATAACAGCAAAAAGATACTCAAAAGAATAACAACTTCAAGAAAATGGTTGATTTTTAAATGTTAAACTTAAATATTTCATGAAATATCATACGTTAATGGCTTAGGCCGGTCTTATTTATATATATATGCTTATGTATATATATATATATACATATATATATTATATACAAATGTTTATATATATAAATATATATATATTTATATGTATACACACATATATATATATATACATTATATACACATGTTGTGTAAACGGTGTTCTAAAGAAATACAATTGAACATTACTCTATTTTGGCAGGTTTCTTTAAAGAATATGGATCCAGAGATCAAATTCGCAAACTTTTACAGTTTTAAATAATCACCAGATTTACCTTTTTGAAAGAAAAATAAACCCGAAACCCAATTAATTGCTTCAATTAACATTATTATATTCTAAATTAAATTTATTGAAAACAAAAATATTGATTTATGTAATAAACAAACAGTGATGATATAAAAAAAAAATAGACAATATGGAAACCGAATGTTTACGCAACATTTGAAAATAATTTAAACGATCATGATATTGGATGGAATACGAAGATTAATCGAGGTTAATAACATGAAACTCCTACTGTTTTGAAGGCTTTGCTTTTGTGACAAAGTACCATGCGAGAGTTTTTCTCTGTTGAACATTGAGTACACACTGATATTTGCATGTCAGTCTGTCTGTCTGTCTGTATGTGTGTATGTATGTATGTATTATATATGTATGTATGCCTTGAGTATGACATTAAACTGCATCCGGTATTGAGATTGCAGTTCGCGAGTTCTGGAGTTGTGGGTAGCGTGGAATCACCCCTTAATTACCATCACTCTCAGGTCCGTTCTCAACTAGAATGGTTGTGTCTGAAGGTCCCATCCATGGCTTAAATAGATTTCTCAGTGGGTAGATGAGTCTCTCGCTATTTTTAACAAAGCCCCAAGGAAGGCAACTCTTCTAGAACAAAGATTCTCAGCCGTAAAACTTGCAGTGTAAATAGTTAACAGTTATCTTGCAATACTTGTCACCTGAACCTTCTATATCAACGGAACCTTCTATAGAACCTTCTATGGCAAAGTTTTCGTCACATAAATCCAATGTCTGACTATCCTTTCTTTTCTTGGTCTGTTTTGTATTTTATAAATTCCTATGGCAATGGATGCGTGGTGACGTGTAAAGTCTTATCTGCGCACATGCAAGGACGAAAGAAAATCAGGACAGCCAGGCAGAATGTGAGATGATTATCATCTGACAAGATGAAGTAATCATCATATGTGTACGGGAAAACGCAACGTGGAGGGGTCACTCCTGTTGTAACTGTGTCAGGCGTTAGGCCTAGTAACAACCACTTGGTTCAGGCAAGAAGGATAAATATATAAGGCTATTTGGAAACACCCACGTTTAGGTCAATGGTCAAGTTAGCTTCCTTCTTGAATCATACCGACTCATAAGGGCCGGATTCCCGGTTTCCATGGATGGGACGCCGGTCTGTCGCAGGATAACTCATATTTACCAGCTGAGTGGTCTGGAGCAACGTGAAATGAAGTGTTTTGCTCAAGAACACAAAGCGTCGCCCAGTCCAGGAATTGAAACCACAATCTTATGTTCATGTACATTAAAAGTAAAAATTTAAAAAGCGTGTATAAGTTTGTCTGCCTAGGTAGTACACTATCCAAATTTACGACGGGCTTCTTTCAGTTTCCGTCAGCCAAATCTATTCACAAGGTGTTGGTCGTCCCGAGGCTATAGTCGAAGACACTTGCCCAAGGTGCCAAACAGTGGGACTGAACGTGGAAACAATGTGGTTGGAAAGCAAGCTATTTACCACGCAACCACAACTGCGCCTATATGTATGTGTATGTGTGTGTGTAGGTATACAGGGAGAAGGAGAGAGAGAGAGAGAGAGAAAAGGGGAGGGAGAGTGAGAAAGTGGAAGGGAGAGAGGAAGATATATAGGTAGACAAACAGCTGGATATAAAGACATCAGACAGACAGAGATAGACAGATGGATTGATAGATAGAGAAACAAACAGATATTTGTAAGCATTCATATGTATACATATACACGTATACACATTTATATAAATATATGTATATATATAATGTATAGACACACACACACACACGCATATACGCGTGTATATATATATATATATATATATATATATATATATGTATGTATGTATATTTTTCGCAAGTATGCATACATACCTACTTCAATATATGAAAGCAACGACTCAAGTTGAAAGCATTCAAGTGCCAAGTCGGACAGTTCTTGTTTGCCAAAGTCACTGGTGAACGTGGAAATCTTCATTGTAGGAGACACATATCCTCCATGATAAACCTGCGCCATATTGACAAATCCACTCCAATTACTTGTCTTAAAAATTCGATTATCTTGGCTCATCAGCAGCTTTTGTTTTGGGCCTGTCTTTTGTTTTTCATTTTCTGATTCTTATCGTTTATATTATTCATTTATTTTCCTTTGATTAGAGGCTAATAGTACAGTATCTCTTATCGCTTCATTCCGGTAATGATACAGATAAGCTTAATACGAGAAATAAGGAGATGAAAAAGAAAAAAAAGAAATATATCTGAAACGAACTTTGAAGCTAAGAAGAAGAATTAAAAAAAAAAAAAATGAAAATGGCAGCACTAATCATGATTACTTATATAGGTAGGTATCAAGCCACCATAAATATTGTGGAAAGGAGGGCTGGAAGGTATTTCAATTAATTGACCCCGTTATTTCACTAATACCTAATGTGCCGACCCCTGCAGGAGCGAAGGTAACGTAAAGGGACATAACTAAATACTGCAAAATTTTTTATCTAATGGTATATTATGTCTGCCAAGAAGTCGACGAGTAAATTGTTTGTTGTTGTTGTTGATGACGACGATGACGATGATTTTGGTGCGAGGCAGTTATATGATTCAAAGGCGTTCCAACCGGAAGTTATCCCATCTAAATTCCAAGCTACTTTATCTAATCTGTCTTTCAATTTTTCAAATCCTTCTATTGTGCGTCGATTTGTGATTTGACGATTATACTGGCTGCTATGTCTAACTGATTGATCGCTGATTTGCAAGCTTTCGTGTGAACTGGTGTAAGGAATAGCATTTGTGTAATGCTACTAAATTTGTCTGAAGAACCATGATTGATAATTATTTTGTGGGCTCCTGAACATGGAAAGTCAAATCTAAATTCTGAAGGGTTTGAACGCGGAGACGTAAAAGAAACATAATTAAATATCACAATGTATTCTGCCCGATGCTCCGCCAATTACGTCAAAAAGAATCAAGAGAATAATTAACAAGTGATCCTTCCAGCAACAGCCTGACCGTCTGGATGTTGGGACCCACAAAGCCGAATGCGCCCACTGGCTGATCTATACACTCTGCCACATAAGGTGCGCTACAGATCATGGTTGATGGGGCGCCTCCGTGATCACGCTTGTGTTGGAATAGGCCTTCCCCTGAGAAGCAGATACAACGAGCTGGTCACACGACGGAGACTGTTTCATGTCCTTCTCATGGTTCACTTCCTCTATATATTTACCATCGCGTTTCAACTCAGTGTGTGCAGCCTTGTTGTTCTCGAAATCTTTATCACTAGTAACAATCACATTCCTCCACAGCTCCCTATTTCATGCAAGATCATCGATATTGATCTTTTTAAGTATTAAGATTGAAACGCTTACACGGCTTGCACTGGGGATGTTTTCCTTTCTCCAATTCACCATGCATCACTTGTTTTGGCGTGCGAAAATCCACTAAATGGTGAAGAGGAAAAGACCATCTAAGTCGGTGCTTCATAATCATTTTAACAGATATATTTACCAAAATTGCTTTAATATCTTGAAATACTAAAGAGTAAATTTATTCAATAAAATCACCATTGGCTTCAACCACGGCCTCCAGACGACTTCAAAATCTCCTGCAACTCTTCTGGACGGTCTCCTTGTTTAAGTTGGTGAATGCTGTCATAATCCTCGCCTTTGGTCTTACCAGGAGTTTTGTTCGTCTCTCGCTCATCTGCGTCCCACACATAATAATCAAGAGGGTTGCAGTCTGGGGAGTTGTTAGGTGGCCAGATTTTAGGGGTGATGTGGTTGCAGAAATTGTCTGAAAGCCATGACTGGGTTCTTCTGCTTGTGTGGCATGGTGTGTAGTCCTGTTGACAGACATAGGGTCTTCCAGCAGTCACCCTCTTGACCCAAAACAGCACTACCTCCTCCAGGCACTTGATGCAGGCCTCCTTGTTGGGTCTGGGGCTGTATGGGAACATGAATGGATGCATAACATTGCCATCACAAGTGATCACTCCAAACGTCATGATGATAACTTGTTCGATTTTTCTCACTCTCGGTACGTGTGCTCAGATTGCACTGTCCTGAGATTGACACCCAAACATTCTGAAATGTTCGTATTGGACCCCGTGACCATGTGGTTTGGAAGCGAGAGCTACCACACAGCCACTCCTGCGCCTATACATTTATGCGTGTGTGTAGTTATGTAATAGTGGTGTTTATTTATCCATTTTGAAATGTACGTCGGTCTACGAATACACGCATGCGCTCTCGTTCTAGCATGTGTATAGTAATGTGTTTCTGGACTGATTGTTGATTGAAGAAATGTAATTGAGGAGAGCAGAAAAGTACACGTTCACACACACACACACACACACACACATACTTCGACGCTGTTATTCACACATACACCTACACTAAAATTCACATAGTATCACACATACACACATATTCGTACATAGATACCCACTTATTAAGACATACGTTCATATTTAAGGCAAATACTACAGCACAAACTGTGAGATACATACATATAAATACATATATATACATATATATACATATATATACACATGCACGTGCTTCGACACATCTTCATTCGAACACACACAAGGGAATTAAATGTAAAGAAATATGCAGACACATACGTTCATGCAAACGTATACATTCACTCAGTCTAAAGTAATCGTCATTGAACGCATACGCACACACACACACACACACACACACACACACAGAGACGCAAGTAGACATACATACACACGTATATGTATGTGTATATATATATATATACATATATATATATATACACATACACACATACATATATATATATATGTATATATACACACATACATACAAACGTACGTAGATAAATATTTAAACATACTCTGTAATACTACATACATACCGTTGCACACTGTCAGACAGGTACACATACATTCATATATACCTACACACACACACACACATATATATATATATACACACAAGTATATATGTGTGTATATATATGTATTTGTATATTTATTCACACACCTCAGTAAATATATACGTACACTTATACAAACACATACATTCGTACTAAGATACGTACATACATTTCCATACTTACACTGATATACACACATACATATATTCATACAGACTCACACACACATACATAATACATACATACAAACACAGCGAGAAAACATGGCGTTTTATGCAGCCTTTATCAAGCAGCAGCAGCAGCAACAGCAGCAGCAAGACTACTTTGATGTTAGCTCAGTGTTTGTTCATTTAATTTGTTCCCGTCCTAGTTATTCACTTAACTGTCAAGCAGCATTTCCGTTTTCCAGATATCCTCTCGCGATATCAGGCACGCCATCATTGATTCAATTGACGGCCATAACATTATTAGAAATAATTCACTTTCCTTCCGTCAATAATTGCGTTTCTTTGAAAAATTCTAATTACAAAATTTGATTTTTTATTTTGTTATTTGGTTTTGTTTTCTCTTACGCTTTTCGTTTCAGGTTTTTCGTTTTCGTTAGTTGCTTTGGTGTATTTATTCCTCTTGTTGTTGTTGATGATGTTGATGTTGACGTTTCACTGGCTTTCGTTATAGTTGTTATTGTTGATGTTAATAATGATGACGGCGTGTTTGTTGTGCTGTGTTTTGTTTTGTTATTGATGATTCTGTAGGTGTTGTTGTTGTTTGTTGTTCATGTTGTTGATGTTGCTGTTCTTGCTGTTCGTTTGCTTGTTCGTGTTTTAATATTCTGTTATTCCATTGCACTCTCTTCATGGAGATTCAAAAGGTGAAGGAAGAAGGAGTAGAAGAAAAAGGAAAAGAAAAAAAGTAGAAGAACGAAGATGAAGAAGAAAAGAAAAACAACAGCAATAAAATGAGGATAAAGAAAAAAGAAAAGAACAAGAACAGTGAGACGAGAAGACGAAGGGGAAGAACAAGAGAGAGAGAGAGAGAGAGAGAGAGAGAAACGGATTAGACTCCGTATAATTATCAGTACATATGTATATGTGTATATATGTGTATATATGTGTGTTTGTGTAGAGTGGGGTCTGGGTGCGTTTATGTATGTACATATGTACGCACATGTAAGATGTAGGGTCGTGTCCCTTATGTAGCCTTCGACCTTTTTCCATCAGAGGGTATTTTTAACCTAATATATTACACGCCGTATCCACTTCGAGATTTACCGTAAATGATATATATATATTACACACACACACACACACACACACAAACATATATATACATATATCCATATTATATAATATATGTATATCTATCTGCTTATCTATTTATCTCATAAGAACAAACTTACAAACACACACAGGCACTGATACACGCATACACACATACATAAACACACACACATACACACATACGCATACACACACGCACGCGCGCTCGTATATATCTATTCATGTCATGCTATCTGACATTGAGAACTATTATACTTATATCTTTCTCTCATTTCTGTCATCTTTTTCAGCCATTTTTCCGTTTCTATCTTTCTCTCTACATCTTAATTGTCTTATCACTCTATATGTTTCTTTGCCTTTTTTTTCCCTCCGTCTCACCCGTCTCTTTCTCCCTGTCCCTCTCCATCTCTGTTTATCACTGTAAACCCCTCTTCCCCCTCTTTCTCCTCCTCACTTTAATATATCTTGTCATTCCCTCTTACTCTATCACACTCAACTCAAACATGTATTTGGTGATCTCTCACCCTCGAGAAAATATGACCTTACTACATCACACACACACACGCACACGCACATATATAGTAGAATAAGAAATAGAAAATCCATGGTCTAATATTATATATTTTTTTTAAAAATGGATAAAAATGGCTTTCCTGATAATTTTCCCACTTTAAGAATTTGGAAAAAATTATCAGAAATTCCATTTCTATCCATTCCCCCCCCCCACCTACACATATATATAAATATATGTATTTACATGTAAAAGCATATGAGAGAGAGAAAATGGAATTGAGATCGACTATTTAGTGGCATCCACTACGATCGTTTCGGCCCATCACGCAGCGGTGCCTTACATGTGATGTGCGGTACAAACGATTGTCAAGCATCAACGGTGTAAATGAGTCACGGGTAGCTTTTCAGAAAGTGGAAGCGTTGGGAATCAAGGGTAGAAATAAAAAAAAAGATAAAAGACGCAAATGAGATCTATTTAATGCCTGATATATGTGTGGATTTATATATGTATATGTATTTATGTATGTACCAACATATGTAATTATTGTATCGGTTGCCTCACTGTCACTTCTTACCTGCAGTTAGCCATACATTTCATTTGCATTATCATCCAGTGCGGTAAGGCAGAAATGTTAGGGCGAAATGCATAGTGGTATTTCGTTTATCTTTACGTTCTGAGTTCAAATCCCGCCGTGGTCGACTTTGCCTTTCACTCTTTCTAGGTTGATAAATTAAGTACCAGTTGCATACTGGGGACCGATCTAATCGACTGGCCCCACCTCCCCAAAAATTGTCGAAAAAAAACCAACAAAAACAGGCCTAACTTCCTTACCCAGTCCTTTCCTTCGAATTCAATAATAAATTTCTAGCCGTTAATATATTAATTATGATAATAAAACTTGAACAGATGCATAAATCTTCGTATTTATGTAAATTGTCATATATCTATCTATCTATCTATTTATCTATCTATCTTTGTGTGTATATATATATATATATATATATATATATATATAT
>NC_069005.1:2295470-2299685 GCF_001194135.2 Octopus bimaculoides
TATATATATATATATATGCGTATTTCTAAACTGATAAAGCTTGTGTGAGACTAAGTGAAATTGTCAAAGTTTGTCCGTCTTTATGCTCTGAGTTCAAATTCCGTCGAGGTCGATTTTGCCTTTCGTCTTTTCGGGGTCGATGAAATAAGTACCATTCGAGCTCTGGGGTCGATGTAATCGACTTGCCCCTCCATCGAAATTGTTTCCCATCTATCAAAATTTAAATCTAATAATTTATCATCGAAGAGTGTATACTTTTGCTAGCGTAATTTGAGATATACACTGTCAGGGCAAACAACGAGAAGAGGCCACGGAATGAACCCTATTCTTCATATGTCTGCTCGACTGAGGGATCAGGTAAATAATTTTATTATTAGCTTTAAAGATACCATTTTAATTACGAAGCCACTCACTAGCAGCTCTTTGAGCGGAGATATTCCACCGTCAAGTCTTTAATTTGGATTTCGTGTGGTCTACAAGATTACCACCTGTGTGTCTTTTATGAGACAGCAGGACATTGTTTGAGCAGTAATTTAACTTATTTTTTTCTGTCTCATTTACCATGAATAGGTTTCCTTTTCTTACATCATTTAGTGTTAACGATACATATGAAGAATTCAGTGATACGCATCCTGTTGATCCACCCCCTCCACTAGACCACTTGCGATTCTATGATACAAACTTACGGTTTTAAAGTGAGCTAAATTGAATTCGTTCTCCAAATATCAACTCAGTAATGATAAATTTAATTTACTAATTTTCTTCATTATTTTCTAAATAAATTGCAATTTAAGTTAGTGTATTTCAAGAGAAATATGGTAACAAAACAGTTAAAGAGATCTAAAAAAAAAAAAAAAAAAAAAATTCCATCAGAATTTCTTGCTAATTTATATTCCAAACACAGGATTAAAAATAATAAAATTCTTTTATTTAAGTCTTAGATATTTTTTGAAAATAAATTGAAATAAATGTAGCGAAGTTCAACAGAAATATGGTAAAGAAATGGTTAACCTATGAAATATTATGCTCTCTTATTCTCGTTTCCTCTACGCGCGCGCGTGAGTGAGTGAGTGAGTGAGTGTTTCTATGTGATAAATAGGTTGTATATCTATTAAATCATTACCAGGTTATTGTTGGAAAACTCATTCCCTCCTCTCAAGTCTTAAACTCTACGCAACTATTTCCTCCCCATATTTACATGATCACTTTCTACGAAAATATCACGAGAACATTTGTTTTACAAATCCGCATAAATATTATATATATATATATATATATATATATATATATAATAATTAATTCTTATTTCAATACATATCTCCCCACGACCAAAAATAGCTGTTATCTTATCAAAACTTTTAAAAGCATCATTCGGTCTCTTGCATCTCCCGTCAATATTTTTTTTCTATTATATTTCGCCCGTTACTTACTATTTTTCATTTTTTTATTTTTCCTTATTCTTCTTCTTCTTTGTAACTGTCACAAAATATTAAAACTTTTCCATTTATCGACATACAACAGATAAATGTAAGCCGACACTGACTGTAATTCGTGAAAATTGTCGAAACATTTGTGTTATTGTGTCAAATTACACACAATGAAACATCCAACGTATACAAATATTGCTGTTATTTTTATGGCGCTCACTGTTACGTGTAGACATAAGCTCGGCCATTACTAGTTGAGAACAACATACGAGTTGGTCTCTGGTTAAAGAAATCCGCCATGATGCCTTGAAGTCATATTCGGTGTTACATAGGAGCCAACAAAAGCTCGTCCCCGTGGTCAGCCTATGTGCAAGATATCAAAACGAAATCTCTCTCAAATTACTCTCTTATGTTTTATACTACTACTACTGCTACTGTTGTTGGCACTCTGTCGCTTACGACGCCGAGGGTTCCAGTTGATCCGATCAACGGAACAGCCTGCTCGTGAAATTAACGTGCAAGTGGTTGAGCACTCCACAGACACGTGTACCCTTAACGTAGTTCTCGGGGACATTCAGCGTGACACAGAGTGTGACAAGGCTGGCCCTTTGAAATACAGGTACGGCAGAAACAGGAATCGAAACCGCGATCCTATGACCGCGAGTCCGCTGCCCTAACCACTGGGCCATTGCGCCCCAGCCTAAGTTACGGGAACGGAAACACACCAGCATCAGTTGTCAAGCGATGGTGAGGGGACAAACACAGACACATATACACACACACACACACAATATATATATATATATATACGACGGGCTTCTTTCTGTTTCCTTCTACCACATCCACTCACAAGGTTTTGGTTGGCCCGAGGCTATAGTAGAAGATAGTTGCCCAAAGTGCCACACAGTGGGATTGAACTGGAGACCATGTGGATGGTGAGCAAGCTACTCTATTTCATTATAATTTGCCATAGATGCAGAACACAGAGTAGCTGCGGGCTAGACAAACGCATTAACGAGATGAAATGAATGATAAACATGATGGTATAATGGAAGAAGGCAAAAGTCTTTCTTGATGTGGCCGGGCTTCCTCAAAAAATCTGGAAATACCAGATCTTCGGCTGATTGGGTCCACAGGGTCAAAACTGCTTTTGACCCAACCCAATCAGGTGTAGGTAAAATTTTCACGTTTAGGAGCTTGGCTCCGCTGCCACCCAGACCCCGTCGGATAGTATCCTCTATCCAATCAGGTTCTATTCTAGTGGCTGGCTCGCAAACTTGCGAGCCACCTCAGGGGTGTCAAATAGCAACCAAACCGTCGCGTATTTGACACCCCTTGCCATAAACTTAATAGCTGGCAGATATTCTGCCAACTCTTTGTCAATTTTAGGAAAGACTGTATTAGTGTCGAGTGACCTAGAGTACGTCTGTAACACCACCGTTCTTTCCCTGAAGTCATTTAACCACTTCTTGGGTGGGACAAGCTCCCACTCCAACATAGTGTTGCTCTTTTTTGCCATGCTTGCAAAAAAAAAGTCCAAAATGTTCCACAAAAAAGTTCACAAAAACGTTCAACAAAAAGGTTCACAAAAAAAATGAACAGAATGACAGAGATGAGAAAAAGAAAGAAGGAAGACAGTTCAAGTCACAGCAACACAATTCCGGCCATCCGGTAATCCTGGCATACAGGTATTCCAATAAAGGTGCTCCAAAATAAAGTTATTCCAGTAAGGTAATCCAGGCCACAGCAGCAGGAACACAAAAATCCTTCACAAATTGTTAAAATTTTCACAAATTTTTCGGAGGCGAGATACGCCCACAAAAGCAACATTTCTCGCAATTAAGTGAGACACAAAAAGTTTTCACAAAAAATTCTCAGTCCGCCGTTATGGTGATTCGAACACGCCTACCAATAACGACGAATGAGAAACACAACTTTGCTCGCTAAGCGGGTAATAATTAAAAGTCGCCGAAACTGCCCCAGAGAGCTGGGCGAAATTTACTGCAAAAAGATTGAACTAACAATAAATCTCACCCAGCTCAAATAAAACAATTCCACCTACCTCGGTCGACTTCTTTCGGCTAAAAAGCCAAAATTAAAATTTTCTCTCTGTAGAGGAGCGAACCCTCCCACCACAGACAATGAACACACAATTTTGTTCGTAAACGAACAAACACAAAAAACTCGCCAGAGGCAAGCGAAAATGTCGCAATGCTGAACGAAAACCTGCTGGAAAAAAAAAATACACAACGAATTATTGCTCAGTTGAGCAACAAAACCGACTTACCTTGGCGAGTTCTTCAAAAGTTCTTTTTTAAAAAAAACTTTAATTGGACAGAGCCAAAAGACTCCTGTCCATTTCGTTCAACTACAGCAAGACAACCGGAAGTAAGCTACTTACTACACAGCCACACCTGCGCATTGTTAACTTCCCCCGTTTCTCCCATGTAGATCCCGTCGTTTTATAAAGAGCTCACACATACTTTGTTTTCAAACTCTTTATATGTTACTTTCCCATTAACAGCAGGCCACAGAACGCCCAGTTTTTCCCCGATTACTATCTGATGCACCAGTTTCTTAACCTGCAGTTTCCTGTCGGGAAGAGGTCTTTGCTGTAACATTTATCGATCCGCTGTGGTTTGAATCCGGTGATGATTTGCCAAGTGTTTTACGATCAGATGATCCACACTGCTCTGTCCTCTTCTAACAAGTCTTATGATGCTGTATTTCATTTGTTTCTGACTGTTACTGGGTAGTAGTAGGTCGAATATATATATATATATATATA
>NC_069005.1:2299809-2300555 GCF_001194135.2 Octopus bimaculoides
TATATATATATATATATATATATATATATATATGATTGCATTGTCCTCTGACAATGTGCTCTATGTATTTATTATTCAGTTTCTATGGAACAAGCCGTCAATGTGTTACAGTGTGTGAGGACGTGACCATATGTGTGGGTGGTGGGTGGGTGTAGTAATCAGATCAATTGATCATCGATAATTGTTTGTAAATTAAATTATCATGATTGACCTTTGGCTGCCATCGACAACTAAATCGGTCGGGCGTGTACATGAAATGTCAGTTGGATCTTATCAGAAAAGCATCTCTCTGTCTCTGTCCCGCCATCTCTTCCCCTCTCCTCCTCTCCTCTCTCTCCCTTCTCTCCCCTCCCCTATCTATCTATATCTATTTATGTATGCATTATATATATATATATATATAAAATATATATATATACATATATAAAATATATATATATACATATATGTATATATGCACGTATTTGTATGTATATATATATATATATATATATATATATATATATATAATCATCTATACCTATCTTTCTAATCGATCTGTATATCGACCTAGCGCTATTTTACTAAAACTAAAGCTATCTGTCTCTTTTCCTCTCCCTCCTCTTTCGCCTCTCTCTCATATATATATATATATATATATATCGCTCTATCTCTTTATCTGGAGACTGATCGCATGAATCGTTAAGAGAGTATTAACTCTTAACGGTGAGTAATCGTTGTTGTTCGGTGAGATAACTCCGGCACCA
>NC_069005.1:2300764-2302906 GCF_001194135.2 Octopus bimaculoides
AATTAACAAATATATTAATAATAGTAATAATGATTTCTTTTACAATATAAATTATTTGTTCAAATTTTGGCCAAAGTCCAGAAGAGAAGCAAAGTAGATTATATCGATACCTCTGCTGAACCGCTACTTCGGCTGGAATTGAACCTTGGATATAAAGAGTCGGAAGAAATAACATAACACCATTTTTCCAGCATTTTAACCGTTCTGTCAATCTGTTGCCAGCGTAATAATTAAGGTTATAACAATGATTCAAAATTTTGGCACAAGGCCAGCAATTTCGGAGGAGGGGGGGGGGTAAGTCGATTACATCGGCTCCAGTATGCAACTGGTACTTATTTTAATCGATGTCGAAAGGATGAAAGGCAAAGTCAACCTCCGCGAAATTTGAACGCAGAACGCAAAAGTGGACGAAATAATAATAATCTTTTCTACTATAGGCCCAAGGCATGAAATCTGGGGGAGGGAGGATAGTCGATTACAAAGACCCAGTACGTAACTGGTACTCATTTTATCGACCCCGTAAGAATAAAGGGCAAGGTCGACCTCGGCGGAATTTGAACTTAGAACGTAAAGACGGACGAAATGTTGCGAAGCATTTTGCCCGACATGTTAACGTTTCTGCCAGCTCGCCGCCTTAATATCAACATTAATATTAACAAGAACAAGAAGAGCGACCAGAAGAAGAAGAAGAACAACAACAACGATATTTTGATAAATAAATAAATAACTAAAGTTTGATCAAAGAAATTGGGACACAAGAACTCCCATTGGGAATAATTCCCAAGGACCTTTCACTTTCTTAAATATGTTCACTCCATACCACCTGGGCTGTCACATCATGGCTGATTCTGTCGGAATATCAACAAAAACGAGACTTCTCTAAACACCTTGTTAAAAAAAAATAAAACAAAAAATACAACCACCTCACCATCCTGAAACTTCCCTTTTCCTTCAGTTCGACACCCACCCTATCACCGCCACCAACACCATCTTTAACAAATCCCTCTTCGTCTCTAAAACATCCACCCCTATTCCTGCCCTACACTTTATTCTCACCTTCTTCTCACACATCCAGTCCTAAAGCTTTCCCTTTTTCCAACACCTTTTTTCTCTTTTTATATTTTTGACTATCGATCGTCTCCTACCGTCACTTTCTTTCTTTCTTTCATTAAATTTACGTAACTAACCTCCGCAATATGTTCTCTCTCCTTCACCAAACTCCTTCCTCCCTCTCTTTCTCTCTCCCCACTCTCTCTTTCTCTTCCCACTCTCTCTCCTCCCTATCTCTCCCGCTCGATCGAATTGCTAGAAACATCACCCAAATATACCCCAAAATCCTTCACTGCTTTTCGTAAATCAAAAGGACGCAGAAGATAATCTTTCCTTTAGACATAAAAATCAGGCAAAGGAATTAGAAGAATAAGACGAGAAGGTTCTATAACCAGAACCGCTTCGAGCATAAATCTTCCGGATCAAGGCTCTCCTTGGGTTGAAAACAACAACAACAGCAACAACAACAACCACAACAACAATAACAACCACAACAAACTTCCGATTGCCAAATACTTCCTGTGAATCTAAGATGAAAAATAAGTTTTCCTTAGTCTAGTTCGCGTCTCAATTGATGATAGTCGTGAACCCGAAACGTTTGTGTTGCCAGGAGTTAAAGTAATTGAAATTACTCAACTCTGACCGAATATATTAATACGTTGTTGGCGAAACATCGGTTCAATTTATCGAGGTTTTGTAGTCATCACAATCGCGTTACTCTAAAATCGTGTTCATAGATTTTAACATTCACAATAAAAATATTGTGTGTTTGACTATGGACTGACTTTTACGACTTATTTTAACACATGTGCTTACAACAACTGACATTAATTCCGCCCAGAAGCAGCATTCATTCCTTGTCATGCCAAATCACTGAGAATGTTCGCCTAGAGCAATAGCAAATCTAAAATATTAATAACATTTTCGATCTATTATTATCAAAATTATTAATTACAGCCTTCTAAATATATGGTTTCCCGATTTCATAGCTACATTTTAATTTATTTAGATTAAATACATAATTTCGTCTCTAAAGTCAACAATTTCATTTATCTTACTGATTTCTCTCAATCGTTTGCTTAACCCTTTCAC
>NC_069005.1:2302916-2303727 GCF_001194135.2 Octopus bimaculoides
GGATGTTTAACTGACCGTTCTTATTAAAAGAGGTCAAGTTTAATGAATATAATATCTCGGTCCACTTCTATTCATATCTCCTTTAGTTTTCAAAATAGATTCTTACAATAACAATAAGCAAAATAAAATTGTAACATCGTTCTGTGCATCTTTCATCGGAACTCTTTACGCACGCAAAATATCTGTGTGTTTCTTTGCCTATCTACCTATCTATCTACATGTATGTATGTGCGTGCGCAGGCGTGTGTGTATATGTATATATTGGACCAGGCGTGGCTGTGTGATAAGAAGCTTGCTTCCCAAACTCATGATTCCAGGTTCTGTCACACAGAGTGGTACCTACTATAGACTCGGGCCGACCAAAGCCTTGTGGGTGGATTTGGTAGACGGAAACTGAAAGAAGCCCTTCGTATTTATATATGTGTGTGTGTGTGAGCATATATATATATATATGACTATATTTTCATGTGTGTATATGTAGGCATATACCTGCATACATACATACATACATACATACATACATACATAATTACGTATGACCCCTTGTTCATTCAGATCATTTAATAAACGAAAGTTTCTATTTATTACGCAGCAGCTTATCACAGTTTACATCACCATGATATATACCCCATGTCACATCCACACACATACACGCACACCACACACACACACACATATATAGGTATATATATATGTATGTACATATATATATATATATAAATATACATATAAGCACACACACACATATTTATTCACACCCATATACATATATATATATATATATATATATATATATATATATATATATATA
>NC_069005.1:2304110-2306914 GCF_001194135.2 Octopus bimaculoides
ATTTGTTTTAGTCATTTCTCAGCGGCCATGCTGGGGCACCACGTCGAAGAATTTTTAGTCGAACGAATCGAGCCCAATGTTTTTTTTTAAAAAAGAAAAGCTTGGTGTTTGTTCGATCGGTCCTTTTTTTGCCGAACCGTTAAATCACAAGGGCCATAAACAAACCAACATCGATTATCAAGTGGTGGTGAGACACAGATAGACACAAAGACACACGCACACGCACAACCACGCCACATTTGTAAAAAAATAGCGTATTTGCACTAGTACATGTATGTATGCATGTATTTATATGTGTGTGTGTGTGCGTGTGCGTGTGTGTGTGTGTGTGTGCGTGTGGTGTGTTTAGGTGTGTGTGTATGATATACTAATCAAAATATAATTTTTTATAAACACATTTGAGCCGATTTTACCACATGGATTCGCATTGGATATTAGATAACCGGATACTGGACAACTTGGCGGCTAATTAAATACACTTGCTCTTCGGAGATGGCTCGTATGGATGACACGCATGATGCGTGTTATGCACACATATATTTATGTGTATATATGTATGTGTGCATGTATAAATATATGTATATATATATATATATATATATATATATATACATATTCTTTTCGAGTATTAAGCTAATACACCTGCTTGTTGTTCCTTCACCCGTCTTCGTCTTGTGCTTTCTGTAAATTTGAACCATATATATATGTATATATATATATATATATATATATACACACATATGCATTTATGTACATACATATATATACACACACACACACACATATATATATGTATGATGTGTATGCATATGTATATATATATATACAAGTATACATATGTGTGTGTGTGTGTGTGTGTGTGTGTGTGTGTGTGTGTATACATATATACACACACACATATATATATATGCTGATGCAAGTACATGCATGTATGATTATATTTTTTTCCGGTTTGAGATAGTGCGAGCGTTTTTTTTTTTATGCTTGTGTGTCTGTGTTTATGTGCGTTTGTATATCTGTATGCACGTATGTTTGTTTGTGTGTGAATGTGTGTGTTCGTGAGCACAACTGTATTATTAGCTGGTTAGGTTAATTTCAAAACTGTCTAGCAATTAGGGCTGTAACAAGTGAAAAATCCAATAAGACACTACTACATGTCAACTATATCTTGTTGAATCTATAAGCTACATGTTAGAGGAGATGACAGCATAATGGCGCTTGCTGGAGCATGCGCAGAGAGCGAGACGAGAGTATGAGAGAGAGAGAGATAAGAGAGGGTGGTGGAGGAGTAGGTAGGGATTGTAATTAAAGACGTGCTGGTGGTGGAGAGGTTTTTCTTCAGGTGGGCTATGGCAGGAAAATAAAAAATAAAAATAAATGTATATAAAACATACAAAAGAACTACACAAGAGACAGGGAGGAGAATGAAAAACGTTAAAATGGTGACAATGACAAAGGGTGTTGGCGAGGACAATGGCGGTGGTAGTGATGATGATGATGATGGTGACGATGATGATGATGAATAGGGGAAGGAGAATAACGGTGGTGGTGGCGATTGGTATCCCTGTTGGTGGTAGTGATGATGATGATGATGGTTTTTTTTTTTAGGTGATGGTAGTGGAGGTGGGGATGATAATAATGATTATGATGACGATGATGATGATGGCGAAAGCTGCGACGATGATGACGATGACGACGACTACAATGACGATGATGATGATGATGATAATGTTGAAGATGACGACGACGGTGGTGAAGAAGATGGTGGTGGTGGTGGTAATATGGATGATGACTAAAGAATGAGGTTTATGAGAGTGATGATGATTAAGGTGAAGGAGTGGATTAACGAGAGGTTAACACCGATGATAACGAGGCTATCAGTGAGATTTCGATAATTTCAATAACACTAATAATTTTAATATTTTAAATAATTTTGATATCGTGTGTGTAATGGAGAGGACAACGATGACGACGGATGATGATGATGACGATGAGTATATTGATGGTGATGGTGATGGTGATGATGATGATGACGACGATGTCCATGATGATGATGACGACAATGATGTCCATGATGATGATGACGACGACGATGTTGTAGATGATGGTGATGCCGGCGATGACGACGATGACGACGCTGACAATTTCTTACTGTGGTACAAGTCCAATAACAGTTGATGACAGTGATAACAATTAACAAGAACAACAATCAGAACGGCAGCAGCAGCAACAACAACAACTATAATAATAATAATAATAATAATAATAATAATAATAATAATAAAGCAAAATTTTTGGAAATGATTAACTGATGAGGAGTTGGTGGTGGTGGTTTTAGAAATTCTAGCGGGGAGGGTTGGGGAATCGATAGGTGAGTCGGAAAATTAAACAGGACGAGATTAAAATCTGTATAACGAGATGTTGTAGATAGACATACACGTGTGTGAGTGTATAAAACTGTGTGTTTATACATTAGGCATATATGTATGTATATACGTGTGTAAATATGTTTGTATATAATGTATGTGTCTATATCCCAGAAAAATGCCTTAGTAATGTATGGAGTATTTTGGTACGTAGTACCTTTACTTGTGTGTATATGCTGTGCTTGTGTGTATATGCGCGTGAATAAAACCGAATATATATGTGCATATATATATACATATATATGTATATATATATATGCATGTATATATGTATATATATGTATGTATATATATATACATACATATGCATATATATATACATACATATGCATATATATATATATATACATACATATGCATATATATATACATACATAT
>NC_069005.1:2307318-2311202 GCF_001194135.2 Octopus bimaculoides
ATATATATATATATATATATATATATATATATATAAGTGTTTGTGTGAGTGTATTTACGTGTACCGAAATATGCTTTAGCGATGTAGTTTTATATCTTATTGTTTTTGTTGTTGTTGTTGATGTTGCTGGTGGTGATGGTGATGGTAGCGGCGGTGTGTGCGTGCGTGTATGTTCGCACGTCTATACATGCTCCATGTGCATCGCATCGCATGCATAACGTGTTGTAGGCGTTAACTTAGCGTATTCACTGTTTTGTTGTTTTAAATAATAATTCAGTTGATTCACGCCTATGTGCATATATGTCTGCATGTTATCTTGCCAATGCGTTTGTGTGCATGTGTTTGTGTGCATGTGCGTATATCTATGTGTGTGTGTGTGTGTGTACTGACGGCCTGTGTTCTGTAATATCTTGTGCCTTGTTATTAAGCATTTCTGTTGTATGATATTGCGTTTGCAGTGTGTTAAAGATGAGACATTTACAACAGCCGATACGAGATCTTTTAAATAACTTTGATGTTTCAAGTTTCTACACTATGCCATTGTAAACGTTTCAGTACATGTGTATGTGATCCATGTGCGCGTGAGTATATATGTGTGTGTGTAAAAGTTTATATGTGGCTGTGTATGCGTTTCTCTGTGTGTGTGTGTATGTGTGTGTGTGTGTTTTGTATAATATGTTGAGTGCGACAGCTTGTTCGTGTGATTATTGAATAGTGCCTGAGATCCCGTGTAAAGATCTTATAAATAATATATTTAATTATCTGAAACTATATTTAAATATTTAATAACAAACTACCTTGTTTCGGTGTGAGTGCGTGTGTGTGTATGCTTGAATGTATGTATATGTGTGTGTGTGTGTTTGTGTGTAGGTGTGTGCGATTGTGTTTGTGTGCATGTGTCGGGCCTCATTGTGTGTGTGGCTTCATACATACATGCCTATATACATATATGTATATGTCTGTATATATATGTATTTGCATGTATATCTCAACATAAATGCACTCACACATTCACACACACTCATACACATATACACATACACACATGCACATACACATATATGCACACTCGCGCACACACACACACACGAATGAAACAATATTGAAACCAAAAATACGCATATGAACATATACATACATACATATATACCCAGATATATACATATACATGTGTATATATATATATGCATGTGTACATATGTGTGTGTGTGTGTGTGTGTGTGTGTGTGTGTGTGTGTGTGTGTGTGTGTGTGTGTGTGTGTATCCTTTAGTTCTTTAGCTCGTTTCAGCCATGCGGCTGCGGTCATACTGGAGCACTACCGTAGTCTTTCTGATTTCCTCGGTCTGGGGTGTTTCACATAACCACTCCTGCATGTGCCTTTGTTCTAGCTATTGGCCCGTTTGGTGTCTAAGGAAGTTTGATTCCAATTTTTCTGGTCTACCTCATGTCGGGCTGTTGGCTCATCCGATATTGTGGAGAGGAGGATGTCAAGCTCCCTTTTGAAGACATCTACGTCCACCTTGTGCAGATTTCTTAATTTTGGTGGCAGGGCATTGAAAAGCTGTGGGCTTTTGAACCCTAGGCTATTGCAGTACCTGGTCTTGAATATAGATGGAGTGGCTGGTACCTTTGGTACAATACAATGTCAGCCAGTTCTGGCATTTGTATAACATTCAATACCGAAATTAGGCGCTAGCCTTTCTAGAGATTTCTATATGTAGATTATTACATACGTGTCGCTCTTTCACTCCAGGGAGTAAAGCTGCAGTTTCTTCAGCTTCTCCCTGTAGCTCATCCTCTACACTGTTTCAATCATTTTAGTGTAGTGGCATTAGACTGCTTCAAGCTTCACTGTTAGTTTGGCACTATGCGGTGACCATAACTGGGGGCAGTAGTTCAGGTGGCTGAGAACAAAGGTCCTCCACAGGGTCAACATAGTTTCTTGGTTTCTTGTCTTGAAGGACCTCAGAATCCATCCTACGAGTTGTCTGCAATTTGCTGCCATCTTGGTAATGTGCATATAAAATAATACGTCATTGCACATACTGATCCCCAAGTCTTTCACTGCCTGTGGATTTTGGGATTGTAGTGCCTTCGGGTTCTGTATATGCCGACTGTAGTGCATTCGTGAGTTTGATAGTGCAGTGCTTGACATTTTCTAGCATTAAACTGCATGTTGTTTACTTCAGCCCACTTGAATATCGAACTCAGACCTAAGCACACCAACATCAGTTGTCAAGCGATGGTGGGAGGGAGAACACAAGCACAGACCTCAGGTCCCCGTAACTTAGAGAAAAGAGATCGATAAAGGAGATCGCAAAAGAGATCGATAGAATAAGTACTAGTCTTACAAAGAATAAGTCCTGAGGTCGATTTGTTCGACTAAAGGCGCTGCTCCAGCTTGGTTGCAGTCAAATGACTCAAGCAAGTAAAAGAATATGTATATATACATATGTCTATATACTTAAATATACTTACGTACACACATATATATATACATATACACATATGTTCTTCGTACAAGGCTATAGTATTAGGATTGTTAGTTGCACACACACACACACACACACACACACACACACACACACACACATTTGTAAATTTTTGTATGTTTTGTGTGTATTTACCTACCCATGAGCCATGTGCGAAACTGCTGGCCCCTGAGACTTTTGTGACCTTCAGGAAATTGAAGATCATTTAAAATATATATCCGTTTTCCAGTTATAGTTATACGGTTTATTCTATGTACGAGCGTGTGTGTATGTTTATGTGGCTGGCTCTCTCTCTCTCTATATATATATACATTCACACACACACATACATGCATGTACAATAAGTATATATGTATATTGTATCTTTTTACTTCTTTCACTTATTTGACTGCGGCCTTACTAGGGCAGCACCTTGAAGAATATTTAGTCGAATGAATAGACCCCAGTATTTTTTCAAGCCTGCTACTTATTCCGTCTACTCTCATCCACTTCTCTCTGTTCATTCCTTTAATAATGTCACCCGTTCATGATCTAATTTCATCCGACAATTTGTTCAATGAATTTTTGACCCCGGCTATTATTCAACATCGATACTCGAAGAAGTAACACATCAGAGCTTTTATGTCTTGTTAGGCTTCAATAATATTTCCGCCTCTATGTGCTAACGACAACCAGGACTAGACTTCTGCGGTGTTTTTTTTTTCTTTTTTACCGGAAACTAGGAAGACTTACGTCCCCTTTTATCCCCGTTTCATATCTGCAAGTCAGCCTCCATGTTATTTGGTCATCTTTGAGCGGTCTTCTTTCATTTCTGCGATTGCTTTGATTATATTTTTTCCATGTCTTTGGGAACCATTCGCACGCAAGTGCTGCTGCTGCTACTGAATAGTAATAGAAATACTAATAGAAATAGTCGTAACAAAAGTGCGATAAGGTGGTGGTTTAGCAACATCGTTCGAACGTTGGGGTGGGGGTATGTTTTGCAGCATTGTTAAGAGTTCGAATCAGGTAAGGTCAAATATGCTTTTTAATTTTCCAGCGTCGAGAAATCTTCGTGTCGCTTAGGTACTTTTTCACCACAACTTTCTCTCACTCTTTCTTCTTGTTTCTTTTGTACATGTATTTCAAAGGGCCATCCTTGTCACACTCTGTGTCACGCTGAGTCTGTGGAGTGCTCAGCCACTTATATGTTAATTTCACGAGAGCAGACTGTTCCGTTGATCGCATCAACTGGAACCCTCGTCGTCGTAACCGACGGAGTGCCACGATGTGTGTGTATATATATATATATATATATATATATATATACGTATCTCCTTACACACACGTAGTGTCTCAAACATTGCTCCACCCCTCGTTTTTTAAATGATTACATATTTGAACAACTCCAC
>NC_069005.1:2311712-2315279 GCF_001194135.2 Octopus bimaculoides
AAAATCTGCAAAACCGACAAAAAAAATCTGCAAAACCGAAAAAAAAAAAAAAAAATCCGCAAAACTATACGTTGCGAAAATGGCGGATATGGGAAATGCGAAAACGTGAAAATAACGTTTAAGATTAAAAAAAACAAAAAAAAACGGGAATAATTTTTTAAATAAGCAAAAACAAAATTGCACATATTTAGACACAAATCTGGAGCATGTTTTAATTAAGCGAATAACATGTATAAACGATAGTATGAATGCTAGAAGCGAAACACGATAGCGTACCAGTTAAATACGGTGGTAGGTTTTTTTAGTTAAGATATATCTAAACGCATTGTAAATGATATATGTAAACACACACACACACACATGCACATACACACTCATAAACATACACACACGAACACATCTATCTATCCATGTATCTATCTATCTATCTATCAATTTGTACTTGTGTACATCATGCACCAACACAATTCACATTTCAATTATATTAAGTTATTATTATTATTATTGTTATTATTATTGAGTGAGAGAGCAGTGCATGCCATCAAAGTGACACTGGGGTAAAATATACGAAGCCCATTATACCCATCATGACTACCCGTCTGATAAGGGTACACCAGGCACATGCATCACAACCATATGTGCGTGACATGGTGATCTTATATCAAGGTTAACAGCGCATGACCTTGCAGGTGGGGCCCAGTTAGAATTTTCTTCAGGTCGTAATGATTATTATTATTATTATTGTTATTGTTGATGTTGTTATTATTATTAAATTGATTTTACTCACACCTTGCAATAAAAATAAATATTACTATGTATATATATGTATGTATGTATGTATGTATATATATGTATGTATGTATGTGCATGCATGTATATCTGCACACACACACATATATATATACACATATGTAAATGAAGAATATATACTCGTATATATATATATATATATATATATGTTTCTATAATTACATAAGTGAGTGTATATATATATATATATATATGTATATATATATATGTTTCTATAATTACATAAGTGAGTGTGTATATATATATATATATATATATATATATGCATTTATATACATATGAATTTCAAACGCACGCTTCGTCTTTTCTTCCTCTCCTCCATTCACCATAATCCCCAGGCAACTAACAACTACCAGCATTCCATATTATTGTACTGGAAGTAAGCAATACCAGCATTTAAGCTAATTCTATCCTTTTCCTTTCAAAGCATTCGGACTTTATTTCATACGTTCCTAGGGGTCTCCACTGAACATTGCTGGGTTTTCATTGACGAAACACTTTAAAACAGCTCAGCTCCATCCTTGAGGGCCCAGGTGCCGCGATTTCAATTGTGTATTTCACTTGGAATTGAAACAGATATTGTTTAGAAGCCTTCTAATTTATTTTAAACACTCTCAGATATCATCATCGAAGGCGCCATCTTCTTCTTCTCCTTGTTGTTGTTCTTGTTCTTCTCCTTGTTCTTGTTCTTTTTCTTTTTCTTCTTGTTCTTGTTGTTCTTCTTCTTCTCCTTGTTGTTGTTCTTCTTCTCCTTGTTGTTGTTCTTCTTCTTGCCCTTTGTGTTAATAATATAACAAGCAACAACAACAGAAGCAACAGCAGCAACAACAACAACATTGATAATTGTTTCAAGTTTTGGCACAAGGATAGCAATTATCTTCTTTTTCCATCAGTTTGACCCCTGTGCTCGACACCAGTGCTCTAGAAAAGATGAAAGCCAAAGTCAACTTCCGCTGAATTATACTTCAGAATGTAAAACCGGAAGAAATGCCGCTAAACCATTTTTATCCAGCGTCCTGAAGATTCTGCCAGGTCGCAGCTTTAATAATAATAATAATAATAATAATAATAATAATAATAATGGTTTCAAATTTTAGCGCAAAGGGATCAATTTCGGTTGAGAGAGTAAATTTGTGACGTCGGCAGCAGTGCTCAGCACGTACTTTTTTTATCGACCCTGAAAGGATGAAAAGGGCAAAATCAGTCAACCTTGGCAGAATTTGAACTCAGGATGTAAAGACAGACGAAAGCTGCTATGCAATTTTGCTTATTTTAGATGTCAGTTTCTGATGATCCGAAAATACGCTGAAGTCACGCGAAGCAATAACTCTACCACTGATGCTGAAGAAACTCGTCTGCCGAGTCCTTTTTAGCGCTATACGTCTATAGGAGATTAGTTCTCAGGGTGATTACCGCAGTTTATGGCGTTTACACAGCATATCCAAATGAAGTGGATGTACAAATTAATATATATATATATATATATATATTTCTCTTATACTTGTTCCAGTCATTAGATGTGGTCATACTGGACTCCACAATCCAGCAAGACTCCACAGGGAATCACACCGTGCACCACACAGATTCTGGTTCAATGCTCTGAACCGTGAGACTAAGAGACCACTGTCATATATACACAATACACATTTATGAGTGAAAATGCTCCAGCTTGGTCGTACCAGTTGATCGCCTTACCACCATAGCCGGAAACTTATGGGACAAAATAGAATGAGATAAAATGATATAGAAAACGAAGTATAAATCTGGGCGGCACTTAACTCGGAAAATAACGGAAGCTGTCGAGTGTTTACGGAATCAAACGAGTTGTGCCGAGTGGTTAATTGTAACGATTGATGATTGCTTGAGCGATTGTTAACAGCCTTTGCTATGCATTTGTGGGTGGGAGGTGTGAATATGGGTTGTGGAGGGTTGCTAATAGCATTTCGTGAGGGCGGACGGGCGGTGACTTTACTAAAGTGAGCTACAGCGACAAAACCTAAGCCTCAGGGCATCGGGACGTACTTACACGCGGGAATAGTGGTGGAGGTGGTAGCAATGGTGGTGGTGGTCGTTGTGGTGGTGGTAGTGGTTTGTGGTGAAGGTTCTGGTGGTGGTGCTTTTGATGGTGTTAGTGGTGATGGTGGTTGTTGTTGCTGTGGTAGCAGTGGTTGTGGTGGTGGTGGTGGTAGTAAAAGTGAAGGCGGTGGCGGCAACGGTGGTTGTGGTAGTGCAGGTGGTGATATTAGTGGTAGTAGTGAGTGAGGTTGTAGCGATGTCAGAGATGATGGTGACACTGTTGATGGTTGTGAAGGTGGTAGTTGTGGTGGTGTTAGTGTTAGTGATGCTGTAGGTTTGGGGGTGATGGTGGTGGTGGTTGTGGCTGTAGCCGTGATAGCGGTGCTACTCTTGTTGATAGTGGTGGTATGAATGGTCACTTCTTTACATGGTAAACATGGTGATGTCCACGTTAAAAATCTGCTACCATGGATGACGTCACAAATCGGCTACGTTGAATGACGTCACAAATTCACTGCATAACCTGACGCGTTTGTGTCTGTGCGTGCATGTGTGTGCGTATAAACATAAATAAAATATGTGACTATAGATTTGTGTTCCAAGTAATCTCTACCTATCCGTACAGGCGTTCCTGTATAAACACACACGTGTATATATATATATATATATATATATATATATATATATATATATATATATATATATATATATATATATATATATATATATATATATATATAT
>NC_069005.1:2315492-2316411 GCF_001194135.2 Octopus bimaculoides
AATTTTGATTCGCATACATATAAGCAGGAATACATGCGTACTTATGTATATGCACAGAGACATGGTTACATATGTGTGTGTTTGTGTGTCGGTATATACATATTTATATATATATATATATATATATATATATATATATATGTTTCTATGTGTGTGTGTGTATGTGTGTGCATTTCCGGACGTGCGTACATTCATGCATACACATGCGCACACACATTTTTAAAACGTGTGGCTTATTTTTCTCTGACTTTGTGCAACCAACGTATTTATCCAGCGAACCATCTACCACCTTCATACATAAATATAAACAGCGTACATACATGCACAAACATACACAGATGAAAACGAAGCACACACACATACACACACACACACACACACACACACACACACACACACATATAGACGCACGTGCGCTTGTGTGTGTGTGTATGTGTTTCTGCATCTGTTTCCGTGTGTGGTGTACGAGAGAGGCTGAACGTACCCCACGACTATGTAAGCATGCGTGAAGGCTGCGGAAGCATGTGAGAAATTTCGTCGACGTGCGAATATACACACATCAAATTGTGTGATTACAATTATGCATTTAAAACAATAATTGCACGCTCCTCCTCTCTCTCTCTCTCTCCCCTACACTCTTTTTCCCTCTCTCTCTACCCGTTTGTCTCTCTCTCTCTCTCAGTCAGTCATACACTCACGGAGATTCTGTCTCTGTCTGTCTGTCTCTCTCTCTCTCTCTCTATCTCGTTGTGTTTCATTTTCACTTCCTCTCGCAATCTCCAATCGTTCAACTTCCTTTCACGTCTGACACTTCACTTCATTATATATGCATATATCTATATTATATACATATATATACATATGCACGCATATATAAATGTACATATTTATATATATATATATATATATATATATATAT
>NC_069005.1:2321240-2324297 GCF_001194135.2 Octopus bimaculoides
ATATATATATATATATATATATATATATATATATATATATATGTATATATTCATATATACAAAATATATACATAGTATAAACATATTCATAAGTACATGCGTGTATAAATATTTGTATTTATAAATGTATATGTGAGCGCATATATATATATGTATGTATATATGTATATATGTTTCCATGTATGTATTCTCACATATACATTTATAAATACAAATATTTATATACGTGTATGTTTGTGCGTATATACACACATATATGTGTATATACGTGTATGAGAGTGTCTGTAGGTACACAATTGTAAAACGAAACACGCCAAGTTAAACACCCCTCCCCCCACACACAGTCCCATAAACACCTGCGGGCATATTTAATATCCACTTTCAGACTATACAACCTTTGGTGTTGTTATTCTCGTCATAATCATTATTATTAATCATTATTATCATTATTAAAGAAAAATTTACCAGAAATATTAGCGTCTCTGGACAAAATGCATGTCATTAGGATTCAGTTACTTCTCTTCAGGTAGTGAGATCAAACCCCACCGGCGTCGGCCTTCATTTTTAACTGCAGGAACGATGCAGTAATTACCTTGGTATCTTGCTACATGTCAATTTAATCAATAGTCACCATCATCATCATCATGAACATCTCCGGCCTCACTTTCATCACTACTACCACGGGGCCCTTCACCATGTTACCACCGCCATCTCTACCACTGATGCTACTATCACCACAGATTATATATATATATATATATATATATATATATATATACACATGAAAAGTGTATGTATATATACCGGATTTATGAGTATCACGCAAGGCTTGGTTGGAGGCTCACAGTTCCGAGTTCTTTTACAGGGCTCAGAAAAACTGAGTATTTCTTATTCAAGTTTCTGTCACACTGCAAATCAATTCAGTCACATTTGGTTTCGCTGTACACTCAGAGAACAGTTGTACTCAGAGTGCCACTTCAGGAGTTCGCTTAATTTCATCGTTTTATTACTTTCAATGTTGAGAGGGGGGTAGAGAGCATAGGAGACATGGGAAGATGGATAGAAAGACTGCGGTGAGACACGTTACACAAAGGGAAGAGAAATTCATGAGTGAGGAAGAAAGAGGGAGTGAGAGGGAGGGAGGAGAGAGGGTGAAAAAGCAATTGTAGGAGGAGGGGGTGAGGTATGAGATTGAAAGAGGAGAATCGAAAGGGGGAATGACCTTCTAGATATAGAATTAATCAAGTTTGAGGGACTGAAAGAGAAATAAGGAGGGAGAGAGAAAGAGAGAGAGACGGATAGGGAGGGAGGGGGAGAGAGAGAGAGAGAGGGGGAGTATGTGTGTGAAAATAATGTTAGAGTATTAAAAAGTATTAGAAACAATTTAGAAAGAGGGAAAAATCGGAGAAAGAAAAAGAGAGAGAGAATGAAAGAGAGGAAAAGTGAGACTACAGAGAGAGGAGGAAATAAGAGAGACTGATAGACAAAGTGAGAGGTAGAGAGAGAGGTAGAGAGAGAGAGAGAGAAAGAGAGAAAGAGAGAGAGAAAGAGAGAGA
Organism: Octopus bimaculoides; assembly: GCF_001194135.2. Classification (NCBI taxonomy): domain Eukaryota; kingdom Metazoa; phylum Mollusca; class Cephalopoda; order Octopoda; family Octopodidae; genus Octopus; species Octopus bimaculoides. The sequence continues at coordinate 2,322,797 of NC_069005.1, forward strand.
AAGAGAGAGAGAAAAAAAGAGGAGGTGAGAATAACTAAAGTTATACAGGCGACAAAGAGGAAGAGAGAGAGAGATGAGGACAGAAAGGAAGTGAGGACTTTGTTGTAGAAAGTCTGATGAGAAGATGTATGTAAGTAAGTGTTGGTGGTGAGAGAAAAAGGAGAGACGACGAAGGAAAGCGGGGAATGAAGCAGTGACATAAAGACGGAGAGAGAGAGAGAGAGAGAGAGAGAGAGAGCGAATGGAGAGAGAGAGAAAGAGAGAGAGAGGGATAGCTGTAGAGTAAGAGAAGACATTGGAAAAGTATAACAGTAATACAGAGAAGGAAACGTCAGGCGTGCGACTGCGAGAGGGAAGAGAGGGAAGAGAGAGAGAGAGAGAGAGAGAGAGAGAGAGAAAGAGAGAGAAAGAGAGAAGGTGTGTAAAAGGAGTGGGTATGATGGCGACACAGAGAGACTATGTCGGCAATTAAATGCAGATTGTGTTTATATCACATAAAACATCGATTGGAAAGGCGAAGTGTTATCTGAAATTAGTTTAGGATGATGATTATGATGGTGATGATGACGATGATGATGACGACGATGATGATGATGATGATGATGAGGGTGATGGTGATGACGACGACGACAATGATGATGATGATGATGATGATGGCGATGATTATGAGAATTATGGTGATGGTGGGGATAATGATGGTGAGGACAACGACGGCGATGATGATGATGAAGATGATGATGATGATGATGATGACGCTGATGATGAGGATGCTGGTGATGATGGTATTGATTAGCAAATTGATGATACTGATAATAAGGAAGACAACGATTCTTGTTGTTGCTGTGAATGTTCTCAAATTATTATTATTATTATTATTATTATTATTGTTATCATCATATTATTGTTGTTGTTGTTGTCATCATCATCATGATCTTCAGCATCATCATCATCGCCCTTCTACGACTATCATCATCATTACCATTATTACTATTTTGATGATGATGATGATAAAAGTGCCGTTGATGATATAGCAGTAACATTCACAACAAAAACAACAACAAAAACAACAACAAACAGCCAACCTTAGGCATTAAGAACAGCAAAAAACCAAAAAAAACAAACCAAATCCGAAAAGAAATTAACTGGCACAATTATAGGCATTATGTGTGTGTGTGTGTGTACATATATATGTGTGTACACACGCATATATATGTATACATACACACACACGCGCACACACCCATATATATATATATATATATACATACATACATACATACACACACGCGCACACACCCATATATATATATATATGTATGTATATATATATATGTGTGTATATACATATGTATATATACACATATGTATATATACATATATGTATATATATATATACATATATGTGTGTATATACATATGTATATATACACATATGTATATATACATATATGTATATATATATATACATATATGTGTGTATATACATATGTATATATACACA
>NC_069005.1:2324983-2325576 GCF_001194135.2 Octopus bimaculoides
ATACATATGTATATATATATATACATATGTATATATATATATGTATATATATATATACATATATGTATATATATATATACATATATGTATATATATATATACATATATGTATATATATATATACATATATGTATATATATATATATACATATTCACACACATATACATACATAAATATGCACAGACATATATATACAGACATATATATATATAAACGTATAGATATGCATAGGAGAGAAAGTATGAAAAAGAAGGGGGGTTGCATGGGAGTATCGGTGTGTGGAGATGGGGATGGGCAAGGAGGAGGAAGAGGAGTAGGGGGGGGGACGAAATAATGAAAGGTAATGGCGCCAAACATTTTGTTGTCAGTATTGTCGTGAAAGAACTCGCTAATAAAAGGCGAGGAATTGGCTTAGATGGTAGAGCTGTCAGATTTTTTGGGGAAGATAGGCAATTCGCGTTCAATGCCAGAGATAGAACATTGGAGGGCATTGAGATATTCAGAGTTTTTTTTAATATAAACACACACAAAAAAGACACACACACACACACACACGTACATATACATATAAATATATATATATATATATATA
>NC_069005.1:2326081-2328501 GCF_001194135.2 Octopus bimaculoides
ATATATATATATATATATATATATATATATATATATATATATATACACTCACACATATACATACATTAATCTACCGTAAATGATTAATTACGCAATGAAATTTACATAAACACACATATATATATACATATATATACTCCTTTTTAAAATCTATAAATTTGATTGTACCTTGTATATTTATTATCAATATTTTATTATATATATTTTAAAATTTCCATTATGAATAGCTAAATACACACTGACACACGCACGCACACGCACGCGCGCATTCTTTATTTGCCAAAAATGGCGTTCTCTCGTTAATCCTGCTGGGCTATCATTGTTATAACAAGCCTGTACTTATTACATTTCTCATAATTCTTTTCATTTCTAATACACTAAATTATAATGCAATTTTTTTTTCATTCAATTTACAGTTTAGTTCACTTCAACCTGAGAATTCTCTCTTTGCCAAGCAGGTTTTCTATTCATATATATATATATTTATGCAGGTATGTATGTGTGTAAGTTCTCCTTTCTTACGTTCGTTAGGTGATATATGGTATCTTTTCTCCAGCAAACGATTTTTTCCCACAGTTATATATTTAAAGTTAATTATTCAACCTATTATGTATTTTTTTGTGTTCTACGAAAGTACACGATCTGTAAGTTTAACTCTCCTGTGTTTTACTTACCTCCCTTGTTTTAATAACTGTATTAGCTTATTTCGCTTTTCGTTTAAACTTCGGCGTGAAAAAAATGCTTTGAATATTTTCATATCTATATTTAACGAAATTATTAAATAACACATACATATATACATACATACATACATACAATATATATATATATATATATATGTGCGTAATACAATTTCTAGATATTGTGATACTAATTTGAGTATTTAATCTTTCTGTCTCTCATTCTGTGTCTATCTGTCTATCTATTTACCTATGTATCTATCTATCTATCTATCTGTTTACCTATCTAACTATTTATCTATCTATTTCTATAATTGATTGTAGAAAGCTGGCCCCAGGTTGATGCACAAAATTTCAACGAGCTTTCGATCTTTCAACAAAATGTTCCACATCAACAGAAGAATTGAAAAACGTTGACAACATTTGACAACGATTTTCATCCTTCTGCTGTCCTTGTTTACACCTGAAGCAGGACATAAATGCATCCTGCTCCTGATGTTGCTGCAGTTGTTGTTGCTGCGGCATTTGATGTCGTTTTTAGCTGTTTATATTGTTTGTTGTTTTTGTCATTGTTATGGTTGTAGCCATCATTATTGTTGTTGTCATCGTTGTTGCTGTCTGTTGTTGTTGTCAGCGTTGTTTAATCTAAATTGAATACTTAACATGGACAATTATCTAAAAAAAGAGACAAAAAATGGAAGATCGCCTTTATTTGTGCCGATGTTGTTGTTTTTGTTGTTCAAAATGTTTTGTTTTAAATTTTCTCTTTTCTCAAAAAGTAAACGAAAATAAAAATAACTATAAAAGAATAAAACGAACAAAAAGTAATAAAACAGAGACAAAATAGTCATTGAGAGATAAATATTGTAAATTGAACCTAATAACCATAGCAACAACAACAACAAAACTTCGATGCTGGTGATGATGGCGATGATGATGGTGATGATGATGATAATGGTGGTGATGGTGGTGGTAATGATGATGATGATCTTGATGATGGTGATAATGATGATGGTGGTGATGATGGTGATGATGATGATGGTGGTGGTGGTTATGATGATGATCTTGATGATGATGATGATGATGGTGATGATGATGATAGTGATTATGATGGTAATGATGATGATGATGATGATGATGATGGTGATGATGTTGACAGTAATATTCATGGAGATAATAACGATGGAGATGTTGACGAGGGCAATGAAGACGATGGTGATTGTGGTAATAAAGGTGGTGGTAGTGGTGGTAGTAGTGTTGATAATGAAGATGATGATGATGACGACGACGACGATTTTGTCGTCGTCATCGTTCTGTCATTCCGCTGTCTTAATCTCTCTTCTTTCGTTAGAAAGTTCCTCAATCTGTCGCCGGCGGCCAAAATACTAGCAACGGGAGACATGTGACGCCAAACATCTCTCTCTCTCTCTCTATTTTCTAATCTTTTTTATCTCTATCGCACCCTCATTCCCCGCTCTCTGACTCCCTCTCTCTCTCGTTATAGTTCATTCTCTCCTCATTTTTTACTGCGCTCCCTCTATCAATATAGGTATCTCCCTCGTTGCACTTCAAACTATCTCCACCCTTCTTTCTCCATCTCTACCCCCCTCTCACACACTCACACACACCATTTCTAATGTTCTTTATCGTTGTCGCACCCTTATCCAACTCTCGCTCTCCCCATCTCTCTGTGTGTGTATATATATATATATATATATATATATATATATATATATATAT
>NC_069005.1:2328517-2330663 GCF_001194135.2 Octopus bimaculoides
ATGTATACATGGATATACACACATTTATATATACGTGTATGTGTGCGTGCGTATATGTGTGTGTGTGTGTGTGTGTTAGTGTGTGTGTATGTGTGTGTCTTTCTGCATGTGTCTATGTAACGGTGTGGCTTTTTATCCGTATATCAATTTTCCGCCATCTGGTGTTTTCAATCTGTCTCATAATATACATAAAGTTTTATGTATCAGAATGCGTGTTCTATTTATGTATTGTTTGTCTATATTTGTGTGTATATATATATGTGTTTATATATATATATATATGTATGTGAGTGTGTGTATTTATGTATGTTTGCGTGTATGAGAGTGCACGCTGGCGTGTGTGAGTGTGTTTGTGTGTGTGAGTGTGTACAGCTACGACGTAGACAAACCTATATGGCAAATTTAAAAATTAATGATCAACCTCGATCGATTTTCTAAACTTATTGGAGTCTCATCAGTGGTGATTACATCATTTAACCAGTCCTAAAAGACTAAACAGTCAATCTGTATATATACACAACAATGGAACTGGAGACACTAGTTTTTATGCTATAAGTACTTAGCACTTTTTTTCATATCAGCATCCTTCCAACGGAGACATCAGTTCACACAGTACCAAGGCAAGATTATAATATACAGGTCGTCGTCGACTTACTACTTACCCGATTTACGACCGATCAACTTTACGACGATTGGCGCGCTTGCTCCCGGTAGCAGTAATAAATAGTCCAGTTGAAATCTAATTGGACGATGTCAACCAACAAACGCTTACCCTAGGTTTGGTTATCAATCGCCACCGTGGTTCTCCCAAATGTTGGATGAATATCCTGTCGCGGAGGCATCGAGGCAACCTCGTATTTATTTATGAGACGATTGACTGAGACTCCGAAATTTTGACTAGCATAATACAGAATGATGAGCGTGACTTTTACCTGAAAATGTCCCTTAAGAGTGTAAAAATATAAAACAAAGCTATGTAGGCCTATAGGCCGACTTGCGACCAAATCGCCTTACGACCAGTCAGTCGGAACCAATTGTGGTCGTAAGTATGAAGGCGGCGAGCTGGCAGAATCGTTAGCACGCCGGGCGAAATGCTTAGCGGTATTTCGTCTGTCGTTACTTTCTGAGATCAAATTCAGCCGAGGTCGACTTTACTGTCATCCTTTCGGGATCGATAAATTAAGCACCAGTTGCGTACCGGGGTTGATCTAATCGACTGGCTTCCCTCTCGCAAAATTTCAGGCCTTCTACCTTTAGTATAAAGGAATATATATATATATATATGTATATATATATAAACATGTGTAGCCTCTGCCGCAGATAGATCAGCGCCTCACGAGCAACAGCTGCCTTCGAAGAGGACCTGCGACAGCGTCTCGATGCTGTAAGAGAAAGACGTCACAGAGCAGCCTCCACCTCAATCCAGTAAACAGGGGACACGGAAGTTTCTTTCTTCCTTTTCTTTCTTTGTAGTGTTGCTAACTTTGTTCCAGGATATAATTGAAGGCTTATGCTCTTATATTTGTCCAGTCAATGCAGGCCTGGTACTAAACACCACCAACAACAGAAGGAATCACCTCACCGTAATTATAATTACTGGTATCTAACAAGTGCGTTAATGAATAATAAACGGTCAGTTAATTCGAATGAAAATAATCCGATGCTCTTATATTTTACCGGTCTCTATAAAAAACCATACAATGACTGTCACTGCAGGAATTGAACTCACCACGCAAAAGGATGTGAATGTGTTCACCAACGTATTTAACCTGTCAATCTAATATTTCTTACCAACCACCCAACGAAACCCCCACCACCGTTGCCGTATAGAGATATAAATATTCTATACGACAGATACAACCGTATTTCTTGTATGGAAAAATTAAATAAGGAGGGAAGTGGATGAGCGGGTGGTGTTTCCCCAACGTCACAATTTCGTTAAGTTTTCATTTTGTGTCTGCTATTTTAATAGGAAGCAAACAACACAAACACACACATTACGTCTGTTATGTCAATTCATATTTCTCAAATTTATACACACACACATATATACGCATATATATGTATGCATATATATATATATATGCATATACCTCTCTCTCTCTCTCTCTCTCTCTCTCTCTCTCTCTCTCTCTCTCTCTCTCTC
>NC_069005.1:2330740-2331518 GCF_001194135.2 Octopus bimaculoides
TATATATATATATATATATATATATATATATATATATATGTACGTGAAAATGTTATCTACACATATTTCCTTTAATATATGATTATATTGTTTAATGAATTTCACAGTTAATAATAAATGCTCATATGATTATTACAACTACTGCTACTACTATTATTATTATTATTATTATTATTGTTTTTGTTGCTGTTATTGTTATTTCAATATCGTTCGTTCCCACACACCCCACCACTTCTTTCCGACTGTCGCACATTCTTCACTTCATATTTTTTCCTAATTCTCCCTTTCTTTCTTTCCGTCCTTCTCTTTCTTCTTCTTCTATTTGTCTTTTCAGTTTCAGGAATTCATCATCTAATGAAGTGTTTTAATATAGAAGAAACATATTCCTAATTGACTTTACTTCTTACACAGCTCGCCGCCAATTCACAATCAAGTCGCACCGAACATTCGCAATTTTGGTTGCGTTACCTACCTACATACATACATACATACATACATACATACATATATATGTATGTATATAGGTATGCATAAATTAATGGTTGTAAGGAGGCAGTACAATTGTGTGCGTTGATGTGAATGTATGTATTAATGTATACATCTGCGTATATATATATATATATATATATATATACGTATATATATGTGTGTGTATATATATATGTATATATACATTTATATACATATATATATACATACATATATATATATATATATATATATATATATTCACATATATATATATATATATACATAAATATATACTTATTCATACACA
>NC_069005.1:2331601-2332096 GCF_001194135.2 Octopus bimaculoides
ATATATATATATATATATATATATATATATATATATATATATATACACATATATATATGTGTATGTATATGCTGAGAGAAAGAGAGAGTGAGGAACAGATGAAGAGACGGAGAGAGAGAGAGAATGATGTTTGCGTACCTAAGAAATTTTTTTCCCAACTAGTTGGTCATAGGTTCAGTCTTAGAGCGATGCACTTGGACAAATGTTTCTTACTATAGTGCCGGGCTGACCAACAACTGGGAGAGAATTTGGCAGATAGTAACTGTGCGAAAGCCTTTTGTGCGTTTGTTTGTGTGTGTCTATGTGTGTGTAAATGTGTTGGTTTGTTTACGGCCACATACACTAGTAGATCGATAGATCAAATACAAGGCTTACAAATACATGCAAAGGTTTATCTGTTCGACTGCAACCTTCGTATCGGTTTGACTCAGAGAGAGAGAGAGAGAGAGAGAGAGAGAGAGCGAGAGAGAGAGAGAGAAAGAGAGAGATAGAGAG
>NC_069005.1:2332106-2335404 GCF_001194135.2 Octopus bimaculoides
CTTCGTATCGGTTTGACTCAGAGAGAGAGAGAGAGAGAGAGAGAGAGAGAGAGAGAGAGAGAGAGAGAAAGAGAGAGAGAGACGTTCAATTGGTTAAGAAATTTGCTTCATAATCAAGTGATTCATGGTTTGATCCTATTATGGTATTTTATCTTGGACAGATTAAAAATAATTTTTTTACCATAGTTTCAATTTGATGAAAACCATGTGAAGAATGTTTGATTTATAGGAATAATATGGCGGCTAGTAAACTGGCCGCCATATTATTCCTATATTTGGGCTACACCTGCATTTGAAATTTGACACTCGTGTCACCTACGGTGTCTAGATTTTTCATTTCATTCAATGTATAAACGTCTTTCAAGTATTCAGCCAGTATAACACAATGTGTTGTCACTTCTGTTAAACAAAAGACGCGAAATAGAGATCGTCGAGAACGACTGAGATCCATTTACATTACTGTATATATTTATATGTGTATGTTAGCATTATGTATGATTGCGTATGTATCTGTATGTGCGTGAAAGCATGTAAGTATCCATGCATATGTTTATGTATGTATGTGTGTGGCTATGCATATACCTAAACATGGTGTTATACATGATTCCTTGGTTGAGTCTATTTATGTATGCATACATTTTCGCATCTATATATATATATATATATATATATATATATATATATATATATATATATATATATATATATATATCCTTTTCTAGTCTAGGCACAAGGCCTCCAATTTTTTTGAGGGGTGGGTGGGGGAAGTCGATTAGATCGACCCCAGTACACAAATTTATCGACCCCGAAAAGGTGAAAGGCAAAGTCGACCTCGGCAGAATTTGAACTCAGACCCTAAAGACACAGGAAATACCGCTAAGTATTTCCCTCGTGTTGTTAACGTTTCTGCTAGCTCGCCGCCTTATGAATACATATTTATATCGCCATATATATTAACAGGTATATAAGCATGTTTATATGTATGTGTGTGTATATGTGTCCGTGCATGTGTGTGTGTATGCGTATATATATATATATATATATAACAAGATGTTCAATTACATTTTCCGCCAAGAACCGACTATAATCTTTACATTGCCTATTTTATGACAATGTGGCATAATATTTGTGCACACACTCACATACATACATATACACCTAGCCACACACATACACACACAGAAACAGATATATATAATCTTATATACACACACATATACATATACACCTAGCCACACACATACACACACAGAAACAGATATATATAATCTTATATACACACACATATACATATACGTATATATGCACGAGGACGTTTGTATTTACGTGTCTGTTTAATCTGTGTACGCCCGTATTTTCTTTTGCGCGTCCATATATATTATATATATATATATATATTCATTTATATATACTTATATACACACATACATATATATATGTGGATGTATATGTATGTATATACATAAACATATGTGTCTGTTTGTATATGTATGCATGTTATTCGTACATACATTAAAGAAACGGAGTCTGTAGGTGGCAATAATAAAAATAACAGTAATAATAATAATAATAGTAGTAGTAGTAGTAGTAGTAGTAGTAGTAGTAGTAGTAGTAGTAGTAGTAGTAGTAGTAGTGGTTCATAATATAAATGGCACTTGGGGAGTTTGATCAGTGGAGGTTGGTGACGAGTAGGTTGAGAATATTTACTTATATTTCGTAATATCTTTCTACAACATACATTTAATTATTTTTCAAAAGTAAAATAGATAACAACAAAATTATATGCTGTACCTGTTATTGCTTTTAACTAACGTAATTATCTGTTAATATCGCTCTGGCTTTTCATGTCGTTTATTAATATTGTGTTTGTTGAAGCTATTATTATTATTATTGTTGTTTGTGGTGGTGTAGTTTGTAGTGATGGTACTAATATTATTATTATTGTTGTTGTTGTTATTATTATTATAAATTATTTTCACTTTTGGTTTTGGCACTATTAGTGTTGGTTTTGTTGTTGTTGCTGTTTGCAATGAGCGAACGCGTGTGCCAAAACTCCGGAGGACTCCCGTAGTTACCAAGATTAATCTCTTTGCCGTTTTCTTTGTCAAAATTTTACTAGCTAAGTACTTTGAGATGTTTGTCTCACACCCATTACCCTTGGAGTAAAGAATGATTACCGCTAGATGTGTATTTGTTTATTGTTTAGTTATTGGCACACTAAATTATACTAGTCACCCAAGAGGGACAGCTTTGACGTATCAAAAAGAGATGAAAGACTCTGAAAGGGCAGCAACCAATGAGTCCCATAAAAAAAGGAAAGGTTTAGGAAAAAAGATGAGTAAGTTGACAATCGAAATTGATTCGACAGAAATTATCATAAACGGATATATTTCTATTTTGAGAGATACAGAGGAGGGGAAAATGTATGAAAGGGGAAATTTTATCAATGAAATCAACAACAACGACAAATGTAGTATATCTTTTGCTAGCGTCACGAGCCAGGAGGAGGTATTAGATGTGAACTGACATCAGGAAAAGAATATCAGAATAAAGAATATCACAAGGAACAGTCTCTTTTTGCACAATTGCTTCATGGAGTTAAATGCACGAAGTCACGGACCTCCGTCTCACTTGAAAGGAAAGAGCTTCAGAAATATCACCGAAATGGCAGTCATAAGAAAGTGTGTCCAATGTGTGTGGTACGCTGTGTCCTAAATCGTCTGGGGTCGGATCGTAGGAAATGTGTTACAGGCATTTGATAGCTTAAAAAACTAAGCAAAACCCAACTGGATTTTGTATATAGAGCAACCCCATCAATGCTAAAACTGCAGTGAAAAGGTTAAAAAAGAGAAATGCTGTAGTCTATCACAGAGAGACCGTTCAGATAAGTGGCAGTAACACTTCATTCCTCATCAGATTTGAGGCATAAAACTAGATATCAGTACATCTATCTATCTATCTATCTATCTATCTATCTATCTGTCTGTCTGCCTTTCCTGCACTGTCTTCAGATTGACATCCAGACACTCTGAAATGTTCGTATTGGAGCAGTACAGCATGACGTTTCCAAATTTCTGGCAGGGTAAATTGCGCCATGGGGCTGTTTTTCTCACAGATGGTGCCCAACTGACCCTTCTATTCTGTATAGTCGACAAAATCAAAAACAAACAATGCACATGCGCGAAATTAAGATATAAATGACGACAATTTACCCATCGCACCCAGTATATATATATATGTGTGTGTGTGTGTGTGTGTGTGTGTGTGTGTGTGTGTGTGTGTGTGTGTGTGTGTGTGT
>NC_069005.1:2335905-2343341 GCF_001194135.2 Octopus bimaculoides
TATATATATATATATATATATATATATATATATATGTGTGTGTGTGTATATTTGTATGTATTCATTTATTGTTTTCGTTTTTGCTGCTGGTGGTGGTGGTGGTGTCAGTGTTGTCGTAGTCTCAGAAAAGTCGAAGAAGTAATATAAAAGGCATAAATTTGAATTGAGTTGAGATTTGAAACCTCTCTGAAGAACTTGGCCATAAGGACTGTGCCTCGGGCAGGTTTATCTCAGCAATTGGTTTTCCATTCGGAATACAGTTGCACTTCAGAAACGCCGTTCCGTTGGAATAAAGTCACTCAATTTAAAACAACACCGCCACTACTTCTCCTTCACCTTCCTTTCACTTTCTTTTCCCTTCTCCCCCACCTCTCTCTCTCTCTTTGTATCTCTGTATCTTTCGTTAATCCTTTCTTTCTTCTCTTTCATTCCTTCTCTTTCGTATTATTGGCTTTATATATTCCAATTTTAATTATTTTAAAAAGCTTTACTCCTTGACTCCTCCCAGTCCTTCCTCTCTTTTCTCCTCCTCTGTTTCTTCTATCTTCTTCGTCTCCTCTGTTTCTTCGCTTATCTTCTAACTTCTATTATCTTCTCCTCCTTTTCATTCTTCTGCTCTTTTTCATATTTCTTCCTCATTTCTCATTATCTCTCCCTCTTTCACTCTCTATCTACCCTATCTCTCCCTCTCTCTACCTCTCTCCCCCTCTCTCTCTCTTTCGAATGAACGAAATACTATCATTTATATCTCTGTCGGCAGAATTTCTAAAAGGAGGTATATTTTCCAGTTTCCGCTTTTATACAGAGAGATCAAGAGAGAAAGAAAGAGAGGGAGAGAGAGAGAGAGAGAGAGAGAGAGAGAGAGAGAGAGAGAGAGATAGAGAGAGAGAGAGAGATAGAAGGGGGAGAGAGAGTGAGAGACATTCGTGTTCAATTTTATGTCTTGTTTTCAGCTACCCCTAAGGAATTTTTCTTAGGTCACTCAGACCCAGGCTAGGCTCTGCTCCCTAAACGTAATAAATATGCAATGATATTCTGCATGTTTATGGTTGTTCTATGCACAGTATTTATATTCAACACAGTATAGCCAAATAGTTAACCATTTACTTGTATCCACCATAAATGTAATTTTCTGTAGATTCGGATGGACCCACGGAGGGAATGGGATTTAACGACGGCTATCCACCATCACCACCACATAAAAACATTAACATCCCTCCCTAAATTTCTATGTCTCTATCTCTCCCTCTCTTTTCTTGCCCCCCTCTCCCTCTCTGTCTGTCTTCGTCACCGCCCTCACCGTCTCTATGCCTATTATTACTCTCACCCAAACATGAGCAATAGTAGGAGTGTCAACGAATGGTGAGAGGGGATCGAAGTGTGACACACTGATACACAGAAATTAGTCTTCGCATTTATATATATATATATATATATATATATATATATATATATATATATCATTGAACAGCTTCTGCATCTTCTCAATATCAAATCCTCTTTACTGGGCAGTATAGATAAATTAAACAATTCACTGAAGAGTTCTATTCAGATGGAAACATGTCCGAAGTCGTTACTTAGATTAGACTCGCTCTAAACTGCGTTCCTCACATTCAATGTTTAATCGACTTTGTCTTCATTAATTTAACTCAGTGGTTTATCTCCCCACACTCTCCTGATTACCAGTTGTCATTTAAGTAATATATATCTTTTTTTCCCCAAGTCGGGCAATAGTTTTAATTATTTAAAATTTCAGCGCTTGCTACATTAAGTTAGCACCAAAATTTACTAAATGAAATTAACGTGACCTTAGCTATGTCCTTCACAGCAGTCATTATTTCAAAGCTGAGCAACTAGATGGCGCCATCATCTAAATGAAACGCACTGCCATTTTGGAGTTCCTCTCATTAAATTTTACATTTTTATTCGCTGAAGTTTTTAACGTACGCCGTGTTTTAATTTGAAGTATTTTTTTTTAATCAGAAATTACTGCATACAGGAGCAGTATGAGACATAGGCATATATATATACTAAAATACATACATAACACACACACACACACACACACACACACACACACACACACACACACACACACACACACGCGTGGTGTGCTTTATAACGTTTATCTATATACATATCTGTGTATGTACGTATGTATGTATGTGTATATATATGTATATATATGTGTGTGTGTGTGTGTGTGCATACATGCATACAAACACACATATACATATATATTGTTATTTACATATATATATATGCATGTATATATATATATGGTTGTATATATATATATATATACGTGCTTGTGTATTTTTATTTACATATATATATATGCATGTATATATATATATATGGTTGTATGTATATATATATATATATATACACACACACACATAGATATATGTGCACACACAGACATAGATATATGTGCACACACAGACATAGATATATGTGCACACACAGACATAAATATGCATGCATTAATATCACATCACCATACACACACTCGCACACGGACATCATATTCGCATACGCTGGATATGTAGCGAAACGTAATTATAAACAAACAGTAAAAAAAAAAAAGGCTTATTTATTTGTTTGTTTGTGTGTTTGTACGTTCGGTTGTTTATTTAGTGTTGTGTTTACACTAGCCAACTAGTGACGATCAGATAGTAGCAATGTGATACAAGAGTGAACATACTTATCAAGAATCTAAAAACGTAAGGAACACCTATTAAAAGTTAGTTGTGATAGTTTTAATAGCTGTGCTCGTCATCCCCGTAGCGCTTGCGATAGTCATGTCTATGTATATGTGTGTGAGCAGCGCACAGTGTGGTGTTGTTGATGATTAATGTCAACTTCTGTAACGTCCTTACCACACCCCGTTCACCGATTATTAATAAACACACACACATACACACACACATATAAAAAAAAAATTATTTAATTAAGAAAATATTAATTGAGCTAATTTAATTCTGTGAAGAAATGTAGCGAAGTTAAATTTTTATAAAATTGGAACCGCATTTATTAGAGATGTAGGGGTGTACAGCAGTAGTGAAGGGGTTGCGGTTGGTATGGATGTGTGCGTAGTTGCGTGTTTTAAGCATGTTCGCATGAGTGTGTTAATGATATTTTATATATGTTTGCGCGTGTGTGTGTCTGTCGGTTAATGAAGTGCGTGTTAATGATGTGTGAGTGGCTTAATGACGTGCGTGTGTTAATGATTGTGTGCGTGTTTGTGTGTGTGTGTGTGTATTTACGTGTGTTAACGATTGAGTGTGTGTGTGTATGTGTACGTGTATGTGTTTCTGTTGGGGATACGTGAAGCGTTGGGGGTGGGGTTCGTGCTGGTGATGGTGGTGCAGTGATGTGTGTGCGCGTATGTATATGTGTTTGTGTGTTGTGTGCATCAGTGTAATGTGTATGTATGTATGTATATTCGAGTGCGTTTATGTGCATATGTCTAAATATGTGATGGTGACGTATGATGGCGGTGGTACCTTTTGGGACCGGTGTTGTGTTCTGATGTGCCATGGTGGAACTCGCTGTGGTAGTTGCGGTGGTGGTAGTGGTTCTAGTGCTGGTGGTATTTGCGGTTTTGGTGGAAGCGGAGATAGCTGTATTGGCAGGGGTATTGGCGATGGCTGTGGTAGTACTGGTAGTGGTGGTGGCAGTAGCGATAAGGCTTGTTGTGTGATGAAGGTGTTAGGCAATGTTTGTGATGATGGTGGTGATGATGATGATGATGATGATGATGATGATGATGATGATGGTTGTGTGTTTGAAAGAAACGAGTAAAAGAATAAATTTTTTGATAAAAATAAAAAAAGCAAGAAGGAAAACAAATTAAAATTGAAAATAAAAATAAGTAAATAAAGGAAGCGAAATTATTAATAAATTAAAATGGCTAATCAATTAAAATAAACTGGGAAATTAATTAAAAATTAGAATAATTAAAGAACTGAATAAATAGAGATAGATAACTCGATCAGAGTATAGGTTTCCTTGGAACTAGGTTGATACAGCGTCGCATACACACAGGCACGCATACACACATACATATATATATACACCAAATAACCCCCAATATATATATATATATATATATATATATATATATATATATATATATGTGTGTGTGTGTGTGTGTGTGTGTGTGTGTGTGTGTGTACAAACACATATATGCGCTAACGCACATACACGCACACATTTATCTCTCTCACTCACCTCTCAATCTATCCAACTATATATATCTATCTATCTATCTCTATATATATACATATACACAAACCAATATATGTGGATTATATTACACATAATAATAATAATAATAATAATAATAATAATAATAATAACAACAACAACGATGATGATGATGATGATAATGAGCTGTAAGATCCCAAAAGCCTTCACAACCTGCTATTTAGTGTTTCATGTAGCCGCTCATCAGACAGTTGTTTGTATTTAGAGCAATATAATGGTTCATACATACATACATACATACATACATACATACTTACATGTGTATATGTATATATATATATATATATATATATATATTTTGCTTCATATGTATATAAATGTATATGTGATTGCTAGTGTGAAGATGTTAGCGTGTTTGTGCGTTTGTATCCTAAATGTGGCACACAGTGAAATACTGAAAAACTCTGAGAATCGACGGAGTGAGTTATCACTTTCGAAATTAAATTAATTCCAATTCAGGTATTGATTATAATGCCTCCTTTTTTTTTTAAAACACAGATCTCAGAAGTACATGTACCGTATCAGTCTTCATAAATAATACAAAAAAAACCAAAAAAAAACATCAATGCGTCTATAGTACTTGATGCAGTGATGTAGAGTAGAGTAATGTACCTTTACTTATAACACAAGAAGTTAGTGACCGCGTTTGCTGTCGTTGTTTTAATGGCTTTGGTTTTCAAGTTTAGTCCATACAGTGTAGAAATCAATGAGAAACATTTACATCAAGTAGACTCACATATAGGCGTTCATAAGCACATCTATCTCTGTAGTGAAGTGAAAGCACGTTATAAAAATAAAACTACTGAATAATAATAATAATAATAATAATAATAATGGACAAGGTGCACCACATATGCTATATAGTTGACATTGCATGTCCCTTTGACCCACGAATAGTCAAGAAGGAAGGCGAAAAGATAAACAGATACAATCATTTTTAGTACGAAATAGCCCTACAACGTTGCATGCAATTATGATTGTAAACTATGGCCAACACTCAAATAAGACAGAATTCTTGAAAGCAGACGGCTCAAAACGAAAGAGCATTGTTCGTATTAACTTCACTCTCTCCTAAAATCAGTTTTGACCAAATTCTACGATAAACAATGAAAAAGTCCGAAAATCATTATTTTAGTTCCATCTGATTTAATTACTAATCAATAATCAAATAAAAACCGTTTTTTGTGTCACCTGCAAAGTTATCCAGCTTACTCTGGAAATGGTAATTTTTCAAAATTCTGACAGCAACCATGTTATTTTCGTACGTGATATAGTTAAGCTGTTACTATCAATTCACCGCATGAGCGTGTGTTTTTTTTAATCGCTAAGACGGTTTTGCCATATAAAGAAATTGTAGCGAGATGATTTTTATTTTGAACGATCGCATTCATATTTTCTATCTTCGTAGCACGACTGCAATAAAAGATGTTAAGCTTACATCATGGTAGCTCAGCCAGTTAGATCGATTACTGAGTTAAAATCTTCCTGCCAACTTGTCTGTAGAAGATTCTAGAAATTTTGAGCCGACAGTTATAAAAAGCGGAGCGAATTCAACTTTAGGCAGAGCCAGTGCCGTCCGAAGGCATGGGGGACACTGGACCGTTGCCCGAGTTTAGGGGCTAGAATTTTATCAATTAAATACGATAGAGCCCAACATTACTACAAAGGTGACCTTGGGCAAAGCTATCCCAGTTTTATGCAGATCATGCTATTTCTACCCCGTCTTTATTCTGTTATTGTCTCATCTCTCTCACCCATTCTTGTCTTTCCGATTTAGCCATTACTAATTATGATATGTCATTTTCTGCTACCTTTCAGGATCTATTTTACATTCAGTTCTATATTCAAGAGATGAGGAATTATGTACATTATTTACATTCGACAGATATTTGTCCTCATCTTGTTTGTTGTTAACACAACGTTTCGACTGATATACCCTCCAGCCTTCATCAGGTTCGAAATTTTCCCAAGACACCTGATGAAGGCTGGAGCGTATATCAGCCGAAACGTTGTGTTAACAAACATGATGAGGACAAACATCCGTCAAATGTAAATAATGTATATTTTACATTATCTAAATGTTCTTTTATTTCTCAATTCTCAACTGTTGTTATTTATTCGACAGCTGTATAAATTCATGTATTAGGAAATAAACAGTGAAATAAACAGACTGAAAAACAATGCTCAATTTTGCATGATTTTCCTGGATTGAACATGTAACACAGAAAAACATAATTATCGCTTATTCATTAGCTACATCAAAACCAATGCTATAAGAAAAAAACAAACAAACAAACGAAAAGTAACTCTGGCCTAGTGGACGTTGTTAATTGATAAACTCAAACAAATAGCTAAATCCCATTAGTAAACAGAATAATTAAAGCAATTCACAAAACAGATCGAAAAATTATTCTTTGCTTGTTTTCTGCTTATATTTGGAATAGAAGCAGATTGAATGTAAAGCGTTCGGAGAGGAAGCATTTCGTATGTTGTATGGGCTAAAGTCAATCGCTCCCTCTTCCGGATTTTAGCTCACGATGCATTATGGGAAATATTTACCTGAAAAAAACAAACATTTCTAATGTGTGAGAAAATTTATACAGCTTAAACAATGGCTGTGTAATTAAGAAGTTTGTTTACAAGCCATGAGTTTTCAGGTTCAAATCCCACTCTGCAGATCATTGGGTATGTGATTTCTATTATACCTGTCAGACGATTAATGCCTTATGAGTCAATGTAGTTGACGGAAACTGTGGGGAAGCGCGTCGTATATATGTATATATAACGTTTCGGAACAGTTTAACTCGAAGTACATAAGGTTGTAAATAATAGCATGTAAGTATTGGATTAAAAATCTCTTTGGATGGAAAAAAAAAGACGAAGATGCGGGCTCGGTGAGATATTTAACCCAATCGTTACAAGTTATTAATTATAGCTTTATTTACTTCGAGTTAAACAGTTTATAAAAAAAATAATATCACGTTTTCTCGAAATTTCTAAATTCATATGATGTCAACTCTTTCTCTCTCTCTCTCTGTATATACATACACACACACATATATATAATTAAAAAGTTAATAAAAGAAAAATTAAAAAGATGCTTGGTTTATTTTATTTGTATTACAGTTGGAAAAATAATCTTTTGTACTCTAGGCACAAGACCT
>NC_069005.1:2343805-2344705 GCF_001194135.2 Octopus bimaculoides
GGGAAGATAATAAACAGCTGTAGAATATATTATCATAGAGAGGAGCAACAGAGAGGGAAAGCTAGAGAAAGAGAGAGACAAGAGGTGAGGGAGGGAGAGAGACAAGGGGCGAGAGAGGGGGAGAGACAAGGGGCGAGAGAGGGGGAGAGACAAGAGGCGAAAGAGGGAGAGAGACAAGAGGCGAAAGAGGGGGAGAGACAAGAGGCGAAAGAGGGGGAGAGACAAGAGGCGAAAGAGAGAGAGAGACAAGGGGCGAGAAAGGGGGAGAGAGTGTAAGAGTGGGAGAGAGAAGTGAGAGAAAGGGAGAGAGAGGGGAAGAGAAAGGGACAGATAGAGGGAAAGTGGAAGAGTGGAAGAGAGAAAGAGCGAGAGGTTGAGAAAGAGGAAAGAGTGAAAGACAAGAAATAAAAGGAGGGAGAGAGAGAAGAGAGAGGAAGAGAAAGGAAGAGATAGAATGCGATGGGGAGAGAAAAAGAGAGATACAAGGGTAGAGAGAAAGGAAAGGGAGCGACAGACATTGAGATGGGAGAGCGGGAGAGAGAAAGTGTGGGGAGAGGGAAGAGGGAGAAGCGGAAGCGGAAAGGAGAAAGAGAAGGTGTAGGTCGGCCATGATAACTTCTCGAAACAAGATTAGGGTCAAATGTCTTCCCCTTTCGTACAACAACTTCACCTGTATCTACTCCCACCTCTACTCCCCTCACCCGTCCATGTTCCTCCTACCTTCACCTTGCCTTTTACCCCTACCTCACCGCTTACAAATACTTCCCTCTTGCTTCTCTTCCCGCTACTCAATCACAGCCACCATTGTGGCACACCTACGTATGTACGTTACCGCGACTATAACGACGCCATCGATCCCACCACCACCATCATTATCATCATCACCACCACCACCACCAC
>NC_069005.1:2344715-2345626 GCF_001194135.2 Octopus bimaculoides
CTACTCGTAGCCGTTCGCTCTCACCTTGTAACCCTAAATGTTACAAATGTTCCCCTTCGCCGTTAGTTAAGGCCATCGTTGAATAGTCTGAAGAAGTTCATTAACAGAAGAGGTTCACGAATGCCAGCCAGCCTCGCCCTACCTCGGAGGAATTGTATGGAGGGAAGAAGAAGGTTACAGAGGAACAGGGTCAGACGAGTAAAGGGTTGTCACCTCTGGGCGCGTGTAGGAGGAGCGGGGTTACTGGAGATGGTCACAGAAAAGGGATCTCTATCATGATAACTGATCTGCGAAGAAGACATGCATATATACACACGTATACACACACACACACATAAATATGTACATATATATATATATATATATCGAGAGAGATAGAGAGAGAGAGAAAGAGAGACCAATACATCATACATGCATGCATGCATACATACATACATACACAAGTGTATATATGTATATATATCACCTGCAGTTCCATTATTTAAGCAGAATATTGCATATATAAGGTACAGGAAACATATGTATATATATATACATACACCATTCTGCTTAAATAACGGAACTGCAGATACAATATCCTTACGTATCTCACGTCCGTTTTCATTCCCCCATTTCACTCAGTATGTCATGTCTTCTCTATAATAACTATTACTTAAACATTTTCTCGCACCGTCTCTGATGAAGGGATATATAAAATATCCCGGAAACAGCTGTAAGACCTCTTTATAAATGTTCTGAAAACTATTCACAGCCTTTTTTTTTAAATCTCATTTTGTTAATTTATATATATATATTTTTTTTAACCCAAAAACTTGGTAAAAAATATAGTATCTGTTAACAATCTTAGCAGAAAACTAATACGCGATCAAGGTTGGACGCCTCATTTGTATCATTACATACATATGTGTTTG
>NC_069005.1:2345988-2346644 GCF_001194135.2 Octopus bimaculoides
ATATATATAATGCAAAAGAGGGCTTGAGGATTCAACTCACTAATGGATAGTATCTATCCAATATACTGCTGGGAGGGTACCCAATTATTGTTACACTAGTGTTGCACCAAGTGCAATAAGTGGGTGCGGGCAAAAGGGGATTATTTTACCCTAAATTTATATAGCAATAAGAAAATGGAGGAGAATATGCGGTATTCATCGACTCGCAGACAATGTATTCCGTTGATTAACTTGTTTATTTTATAATTCAAATTACAAAAACCACAATATACAGATGCTTATGACATACCGTGTCATATTAACAATTAAAGTTACAAATATAAAGTAAATTTAGCAATTGGAGAATGTACAGAAACTTACAGTTGTTTCGGCCTAGCGTTGGCATGCCCCATTCTATCACCTGTGCGCAATAGATTATGCCTACCTATGATTGTGTGTGTGTGTGTGTGTGTGTGTGTGTGTGCACACATAAATAATATTAATATATATATAATGTATGTACGTATGTTTATCTATGACTTTCTTCACGCCTCTCTTTAGGTATATAAGAGAGGCGGGAAAGAGAGACAGAGAGAAAGAAAGAGAGAGAAACGTACAAACGTATAATCACACACGCACACATGTATATATATATATATAATTGGTAGGCCTGAAAT
>NC_069005.1:2346797-2349024 GCF_001194135.2 Octopus bimaculoides
TATATATATATATATATATATATATATATATGCATCAAACCATACATAAGTTTTATATATATGTATACACACACATTTTCATATACATTCATGCACATATATAGATGCATACATACATAATACACACACACATATGCATATATATATATATATATATATATATATAAGGTATATATTTATATATATGTATAAATATATATGTGTGTGTTTGTATATAGTTATATATATACTAACTGTGTATGTGTTGATAAAATATACATACGTAAAACTCACTCAAAATAAACACCTAGTTTCAATAAAGACCTCCATGACTGTATCTTCTACGGCGAACGCCACACATAAATTATAACTCGTTTATCTATTTATTTATTCTCCATCTGTAATTCAGCCCCAACACACACACACACACACATCATTGTTTTATTTTCTCCCCCCCCCCCCATCTAAAGGGCATAACTGAGTTTCACAAATAGCTACCTATATAATTTTAATGAAGTTCTTGCGTATTTAATTATTTCTTCAAATGTGAAATATAGCCCTCGGCCTCCAACTCCGTTCAAATGAAGACACCTCTTAAGAATAATAGCTATTGAAACAAACTAATAAGGTAGAGGCATAGAAATTGTTTTACCCTAGAAGCCATGAAACATGTGATAATAATGCCAAGCATGTTACGCTAATATTGGACAGAAAAATTATCATGTAATGAAATATAGTACTTATATCAATTGTGCGATTGTGAGATATTAGGAGTCAGTGTTCTGTTCAGCCCTAGGTCAAAGCTGCCGGAATGGATTTTAATCGGATTGAGTGTATATACAATTCCTAGCGTTTGTTATATATTGTTTTCCGGTATGTGAGATTACACGAACGAATATGCATCATGTGGTGCTATACATACATACATACATACTTATATGAATACTTGTATACGCATACGTATACATATTCAAACGAACACACACATATGTATGTGTGTATTTATACATACATACATACATACATACATATAAATATATATATATTAGGTTGGTGCATAATTCTTGCGGTCTTTTTTTTTCAATAAATTTTATTCAACAAAAAATTTGAACAAAATGCCAATTTAAGCAAAACGCCAAGCAGAAATTGAAGTAGATGGTGAATATGCTCCGGAATAATCATTCAAAATGTTTTTGTTAAATGTTGTTACTGTTCTTGTTGAATAAAACTCCATTTCTGACTAAACTTATTGGCGTATCCCACTATTATTTTTGTTATTATTATAGTATGATTCCAACCATATTCAACTTTTCCCTTTTTCTTCTGTATACTCTTCTCCGTTATCTATCTATCTATCTATTTACATAGCAGAAGTTAGAAATATTGCAGTTCGAAATCTCTCAGAGAGATTTATGCAGTAGCAGTACGATAAAGTGATAGCATGTTGTCATCTTAATGTGACAAACCCATGAAAGGGAAGAATACTACTGTTATTTAGCCCTTGGAAACACCGTTTCCTGTTGGACTTGCTGGTTTTGCTCGGTGGAGGTGCTTGTCACATTAAGTTGACAACATACCATCACTTCATTTCACGTTGCTCCAGTCCACTCAGCTGACAAAAGTGAGTTACTCCTGCGACGGACTGGCGTCCCATCCAGGTGGGGAATTTATACGCCGTGGAAATAGGGAAACCGGCCCCTATGAGCCTGACATGGCTCGAGAAGGTAAGAAGAAAAGAGAGGTGATGGTCTTTGGTGGCGAATATGAGGCGGTACTCAGTGTTGGTGGTGGTGGTGGTAGCACTACTACTACCACCACCACCACCACCAGTACCACCACCGCAAATAGTACTGCTGCTGCTACCACCACCACCACCACCACCACTACTGCTGCTGCTAGATAATGGTGACGACAGAGGGTGAGGTTTATGATGCTGAAGTAACGGAGGTGGTGGTGGTGGTGGTAGTGGTAGGTCAAAGTTTGGTGGCGTTAGTGTTGAAGCTGGTGTTGGTCCCTATTAGACGGTGGTCAGTGATGAGGGTGAGTAGGTAAATGGTGATGGTGGTGGTGAGGCGGGTGGGGTGCTGTGCCGTTTGGCCAGTTCACTTCTTCTCCGCACTGGATACAAATCAGACGTCCTCTTTTACACTGACCAGACGACCGACAATTAGATTTTCTAATATTTCCTAGTTTGGTCAGCGCCAGCAGCGGTGGTGGTGGCTGTGGCGGGAGGAGTGGTGGTGATGGT
>NC_069005.1:2349338-2352878 GCF_001194135.2 Octopus bimaculoides
GTGGTGGTGTCGGCGGCGCCGGCGGTGGTGGTGGTGGCGTTGGCAGTGGCGGCGGCGATGGTTGGTGATGGTGGCGGTGGGGGTGACGTTGTTGTTGGTGGCGGTGGCGGTGGTGGTGTTGTTGTTGTTGATGGTGAATGTAGTGATATTGTTGCTTGATCGATGTCCGATGGTGCAACTCCAAACATCGATGAGGTTGCTGGTTTCCCCTGTTCTTTCTTGCTGAAAGGAGGGCCCCTTAGTGATTTGGGGGGATGAAGACAGATGTAGTGTATGAAATACTACCAAGGGAACAAAAAGGATGTAAAAAAAGAGTCCTCAGGGTGCCAAGGACCATCGATAAAATAGTTTTGAAGCATTATAAAAAACCCCATACAAACATGTCTATGGCTTGGATTGACTTTAAGAAGGCATATGATATGATGCCTCAATCTTGGATCGTTGAATGCCCACAGATGTTTGGTGTTGCTGACAACATCACAAATTCTCTGGTGCATAGCATGAGAGAATGGAAAACTAAATTGTACTCAAGTAATGTATTCCTTGGAGAAGCTAATATTAAAAGGGGAATCTTCCAAGGTGACTCATTTTCTCCGTTACTATTTGTAATTGCACTAATACCCATAACAATGACACTTGGGTAAATTAAAATGGGTTACCGATGTGGGAAGGCCATCATTGAACCATCTGTTTATGGATGATCTGAAATAGTTTGGGAAATCTGCAAAATAGATAGATTCCTTGACCAAAACAGTCCAGAAGTGTGGTAGGGACATCGATATGGAATTTGGGATTACCAAATGCTCAGAGCTGAGGAGAAGAGAAAAGAAGACCTTCCTGAAATGAGAATGCACGGACAGTTTGAAAGGAATACAGACGACGTTAAGGATAATACAGCGTCGTGGGTATGACTTGGGTGAGGTAATTTGAAGTCTGATCATTACTGCGCAAGACTAGGCTCTCGCCACCAAGACTGAGGGAGAAAATGTGTCGATTCTCTGGGACCTCCCCGTACATACCGCCAAAACTATAAAAGCTAATAAACCGGATATTATTATTAAAGATCAGACAAAAAAGATGTGTTTATTAATTGTCTTGAGTATTCCTTGCGATCACAATATAGCGGCGAAAGAATTTGTCAAGATTAGTAAATATAAAGACTTGCTAATAGAAATTGAAAAATGCGGCATCTCAAGGCGACTACCGTACCAGTGATTGTAAGATCTCTAGGAATGATAAAAAAAGGCACTGAAACCTATTTGAAAATGATAACAGGCTTACCATCTCTACAGGAAGTGCAAAAAATCGTGTTAACTGGAACGACTCATGTACTGAGAAGAGCATTATCGCTGTGAAAACAACATCCATTCATGAATTTATTTATTTATTAATTTTTTTTTTAAATACATATTTTACCTGTGAATTTGCGTGTGTAAACTGGGAATGCATACAATGAGCTTCTCTGCCCCAGGTGTACGGAAAACACTCGGCGAGAGATGGAAGAAAATTTGAAGAAAGAAGATAGAAAAAACATAATAATAATAGTAAGAATAATAATAATAATAATAAGAAGAAGAAAAATGATTTTATTCTTGTGAGAAGTTTATTCCTATTTCGCAGACAATGGTGTGTAATCACAGAGATTTGAATATATGGTTTCGTACAATTATAACAGCAACAATGGTACGAAATACTGACCAAAATGTCTCCAGTAATGGCGTGACTGTGTGGTGGAGGTCAGAAAATGTAGGAATGGAGAGAAAAGAAGAAAAGGAGATATTACATCAAGCTGGTGATGGTGGTGGTGATTGGGAAGAAAGAGGAGGAAGTAGTTGAGGGTGAGGGTGGGGTGGGGTTAAGAGTTGGCGGGCGAGGTGAGAGGTGAAAGAAAACGTCTGAATCAATTGGTATGAAACGAAGAAAAAGAATTGCATGGTAGGGGGAATAGTCGATTTTATCGACCCCAATTTTCAACTGGTACTTATTTTATCGACTTCGAAAGGTTGAAAGGCAAAGTCGACCTCGGTGGGACTCGATTTCAAAGCGTAAAGACGGACGAAGTGGAGATACGTTCGGCGTGCGAAAGATTTTGGCAGCTCGCCGTCTTTAATAATGATATTATTTGGTTTTCACATTTTGGCACAAGGCCAGCAATTTCTGGGCAAGGGTGGGTCGATTACCGCGACACCTGTGTTCAACTGGAACGTCTTTCATCGACCGTGAAAGAAAGGCAAATATGTCTCCGGTGGAATTTGAACTCAGAGCGTAAAGTCGGGAGAAACGCTGATAAGCATTTTGTCAGGCGTGTTAATGATGATGAGGATGATGATGATAATAATAATAATATTAACAGTAATAACAACAACAATAATAATTATAGGGAGACAGAGAAGATGATGAAGAAGATGAGAAAGGAAAGAAGAGGAGGAAAAGAAGAATTAGACGAATAAGGAGAAAGAAAAGCAGAAGAAAAAAAAGCAGGAAAATGCGTAGAAGAAGAAGATGAATGAGAAGAAAAAGAAGAATCACCATCAACATTAGTAGCAGCACCTTCAACAACAGCGGCAGCTTTAGAAAAGAGCTCAATACAAACCGTCCAAACGGTATCATTAAACTCCTGCCGAGCAGCCAGCTAAAGCACGTTTAGCGATTTCTTATATGTGCCCACCATTCTTCAAAGATTAAGACAATTAAGACGACAACGATATCCGAACGATATCGTCTGACCCGCCTGCCCATCCCTTCCGCCATTTCTCTTTTTTCCTTCCCATTGTCACTCTCTCTCCCCCTCTCTCTCTACCTCTAACTACACCCTCCTCCCTTCAGAGGACATTTAGTTGAGCTTATTATATTCACCTCATTTATTCATTTCTGGTATTGAAAAGCAGTTCGTAGCAAGTGGAAGCGAGGCTTCCCCCCGATAAACTATCATGGCGAGGCTGATGACTATATAATTATTTAACATTCAAGAATTCATTCTTGTATAGAAGGAACCTTATGTGCCGCTGGGTGGATGGGGGTTTGGGCATTGTAATACCTGTACACTCTCAGATATACAACCCACTTACACATGTGCCAACGCACACACAACACGCACAGGCACATAGAGACGCACACACACACATGAGCACTCACACCGACACGTCTACAGTTACATATGCAGATGGATATACAACTATGACCACATTCACTTCTCTCGCCCTCTCTCCCTCCGTCTCTCTCTCTCTCTCTCTGTGTCTCGCTCCATCTGTCTGTCTGTCTATTCCCCTCTCTTTCCCTTTCTCTACACACACATATATATTACATATAGCGGGTTAGTAGTTAATAAATCGTATGGTATTATAGATAGATATTCATAGGATAGCTAGCTAGATAGATAAAGAGATAGATAGACTGATTAATAGATAGATTGATAGATACATACTTACATAGACAAACAAATATGTATATATATGTATATATATATATATACATAAATAAATATATATATATATATATATATATATATATATACATAAATAAATATATATATATATATAT
>NC_069005.1:2353940-2354591 GCF_001194135.2 Octopus bimaculoides
ATATATATATATATATATATATATATATAAACACACGTATTTGCTTACATCAACACACCTATATATTTGTGCGTGTATGTGTTATGCACGCATTTATCTGTATACACGTACACACACACACATACACACACACAGCAGTTGACAACAATAACAATAATTAAAACATTTTTATCGTCTACCTACATTTATATGTACACACACACAAAAACGTGTATCCATATACATTATATACATACACAAACACAGCCACATATGAAAGCACGCGCATACATCGTTCATACATGTATATGTGAATGCATATATATGGGTATACACATTCACGTAAATATACATATATATATATATATGTATGTATATATATATATATATATATACACACATGTATATGCGTGTATGTATATATATATAAATATATATGCGTATGTTTGTATATATACATATATATACACATATACACACACACATATACACACACATATATACACACATATATATACACACACACACATATATATACATACACACACATATATACACACGTATATATACATACGTATATATACATACGTATATATACATGCGTATATATACATGCGTATATATACATGCGTATATATACATGCGTATATATACATGCGTATATATACATGC
>NC_069005.1:2356746-2358981 GCF_001194135.2 Octopus bimaculoides
ATATATATATATATATATATATATATATATATATATATATATAAAACTTACTTGGAAGAGGATGCGTGGCGTTCAATCATGAATATATACGAATATATATATTTATATATACATATGTACATTCATATATACATACGTATATGTACATACTTACATCTGCACGTGTATATATATGCATATGTGGGCACAGGACGTCATGAAACGTATACAACAGAAACATACGAAGTACGAGTACTTGGAATATGAACTATTTTTTCGAACAACGAAAAACAACTAGAAAACAAGACAACATAAAGGTTGAATAGAAGAAACAACTTCCGTTAATAACAACATATGGTAAGGAAAGAAAAGGACGAAAAGAGGTACAGAAAATAGTGTAACAGTTTCAATTAGGAAAATGAACGAATTGGGACGAGTCATTGGAGAGTTCGCTTAGATGGAACGATGTGTGGAAGTTGGCACCACTCGGGTTGCGCTTTATAATACGAGTCACATATGACTTGCTTCTATCAAACACCAACCTTGTGAAAGGGGGCAAAGAGGAGGTTCCAAGGACAAATCAAAAACACGTGCTCAGCTCCTGTAAGGTAGTCCTTGCCAATGGGGGATGTACGTGGAGTGCTAGAAGGACTCATTCGTTCAATTAGGGTTCAGACGTGATCTGAAACTACAAACTCAGCCCTGACGTCTGTAATAGAAGGGGCGGGGAGAAGTAGCTTGGACCCAAAGTGTTGCTGAGGTAGGACGTTGTGCTTAGAGAAAATCTACTTGGGTTTTGAAAAGGAATAGGAAATAGTTGCAGACGTCCCAGAATGGTGCAAGAATTGGCCAATTCTATCAATATGAAAGGACAAAGACCAGATATTGTTCTTTGGTCGAAGTCAGGTGCCTGAATCATCTTGGTTGATCTGACAACCCATTACGAGCGCCGGGGTAGATGAACCGCACCAATTTATGACGAGGAAGTGTCCCTTCTCTCTTCCTTTCACTCTATCCCCCCTCTCTCTCTTGCTCTCTCACTCTCTCTTCCTAGCGACTTATACATAGATACGTACATACCACCACCACCACCACTGTTATCTCAACCACCACCTCCAACAGCAACGACACGACTATCACCTACCCACCACGACCAAAAACAACCTCACCGCCGTCCCCCCCTACTACTACTACTACTACTACTACTACAGCTACAACTGCTATCATTACCACAACTCCATGACTCACCACCACCACCGTCACCTCCATTGCCCCCACCCCATCCCTATCCCACTACAACAACGAGGTGCAAAATAAAAATCGAATTATCCTGATCGATCACAGAAATATATTGAATTTACCCAAAGTTCATTGCGAAGACGATTGAATCAAGGAAAACTCGTGGCGCCATCTATGACAGACGTATGTGTAACAATGCGTAACAGTGTGTGTTTATGAGAGGGAGGGAGGGAGGGAACAGAGTAAGGTAAAGGTTACTTGATATGAGGTGAGGTTGGGGTGGGGTTGCGGTGAAGCTGTGAAATGGCAGAGGGGGGTGTCGTGAGGATGGTGGTGGTGAAGGTGGTAGTGTTACTTGTGGCGATGGTGGTTGTAGTAGTAGTAGTAGTAGTAGAGGTAATAGAAGACAGGTGTTGGAGTTGTGATTATCTTTGCTGCTGCTGCTGCTGATGATGATGGCGTGGTGGTAGTAATGGTAATGAGAAGATGGAGTAGGAAGATAGTGTATATGATGATGATGATGATGATGGTGGTGATGGTGGTGGTGACGACGACGACGACAACTACGATTACGACGACGATGATGATGGTGTAGTAGAAAAGGATTCCAAGATAGATTAAAGAGATGTCAAAGGATTAACCAAATGATTCTCTTGCGATAATTCTTCAGGGAGATGATGTAGTCTTTATGCTTTTTTTATTAAGGCTGCGTGCCTTAAATATGCTGACACCCATTTTACATACTGTAGCAGCAGTAGTAGTAGTAGTAATGGTAGTAGTAGTAGTAGTAGTAGTAGTAGTAGTAGTAGTAGTAGCAGCAGTAGTAGTAGTTGTTGCTGTTGTCGTTTAAACACCACCTCTCCGTTCCGATCTCAAATTTGTTCAAGCAGATCCGTCAGCGAAAATATTCAAACTATGATCATACAGTTTTCGTTTTGGTTTGTGAATAGTGTAGCTAGGAATACATTATCTAATGTGACTCTTTCTTGGAACAATATATATATATATATATATATA
>NC_069005.1:2361431-2362162 GCF_001194135.2 Octopus bimaculoides
TATGCATATGTAAATTAACAGGTCTACATACAGACGGGTAGGTACATAGGGTATATGAACAGACAACCACATACACAAATAGAGACTGAAACACATGGCCACATAAACACACACACTTGTCTACACATATGAAGATGTGCACCCATACATGCAAACATGGTACATAGCAGCAACACACACACACACACACACACACACACACACACACACACACACACAAAGAGACAGAGGTACATACATACATACATATACACACATGCACACACATACATAAAAAAGAAAAAAACAAAAAGAACAGACACACACACAAATGCAGAATACATACATACATGCAAACACACACATACATACATATATACATACACACACATACATACATATATACATGTGCGCACACACAGATACACACACACATGCACACATACATACATGCATACATACATGCACACATACGCATGCGCAAAAACAAAAAAAAAAAGCAATAACAGAACGCAACGTAAACAACGGACAGAGTTAAGACTATTGAAAAGGTTGCAAGACGCAACGAAAATTTTAGGAAAATAAAAATAAGGGCTCTTTTTTAAAACGGGGGCCACATTTTTCATTAATGTTTTACGTAGTGTTTTTGGTACCGAAAGACTTTCAAACTTCGTATACTAATCTATTTTGTGTTATAGAACAGAAAAATATTTTTGTATTCGAATTTATTTCATGTAAAAAATTCGTCTTAT
>NC_069005.1:2362888-2365646 GCF_001194135.2 Octopus bimaculoides
TGTTTTAGTCATTGGACTGCGCCCATGCTGAAGCACCGTCAAACATTTCAGCTCCAGAACTAATCGATGATTCGTGCTGGTTTTGAAAGCGCCGACGACATGACAGCCGTGCAATGCTTTATGAAGGCTTTGAAGACAGTAAGAGGTGACATGGACTGCTGCAATAGGAAGTACGAGGCCGTGGCTAGCAGGAAGGGACACAGCAGGTTTTCTGACAGCGTCTGCACGCCGGAGGTCATCTAGCAACTGCACGGACAAGGTAATGAAAGATCAGAGCAAGGGAATCCGAGCTTTGTCGAAAGTGGTGGGTGTCGGAGTCGCCAGCATGAAGTTGGTCCTAAATGAGAACATTTGCTGCCACCCGTACAAGATTTGCACGCGAAATATTCTGACAGGTCAAGGAAAACCACTTGACGAAGGCAAAGAGACTTCAGAACAAACTGAGACATCCTGATCGGCTGGAGATGAGTTGGCTCTTCTCAAATGAAAAGAACTTCTGCCAAGACAGTTGCAGAACACCCAGAACAACAGGTAGCTTGCCTGTAATCCATGTGGTCACACGCGGGTTTTGGATGTGTCTTTAGTAAGGGTGACGTTATACCGTCCATCATCCTTCAACAGGATCATAGATTCAATTCACTCTGGCTTATGAAGCTGTTGGATAATGTGTTTAAACTCTGACTGGAGAAGGTTGCTCCTGGAAGGCCGTATTTGTGTGAGTAGGATTTGGCTCCTAACCATATATTCGGAAAGAGTCACAAGTGGTTGTAGGAGAATTTCTACGACTCCAACAGCCCCGATTTCTGGCTTCTTAATTTCCCTTATTATAATCCCATAGATTACCATGTGTGGTATGAAGTTGAGAAAGACACCAAGGGCTCTGTCTGAAAACCCAAATCTGAGCTGGTGGTCAAAATCAAGTAGGTGCTCGAAAATCTTCCCAGGGATACATGAGCCTCGTTCGGAGCCATCTATCTAGTTAGCTAGCTAGCTACCTAGATAGCGCAGGCGTTGCTGAGTGGTAAGAAGCTCACTTCCCAATCACATGATTCCATGTTCAGTCCCACTGTGTGGCACCTTGGTCAAGTGTCTTCTACGATAGCCACAAGCCCACTTAAACCTTGTGAATGGATTTCGTAGACGGAAGCTGGAACAAGCCCGTCGTAGTTGCTTGAGTGTATGTGTGTCTTTGTGTCTGTTTGTTTCCCCATCACAGCTTGACAGCAATTGCTGGTATGCTTTAGCCCCCGTAACTTAGTGCTTCGGTAAAACAGTCCGATAGAACAAGTCCTAGGCTTACAAACGATAAGTTCTAGGGTTGATTTGCTCGACTAAACTTCTTCAAGGCGGTGCTCCAGCATGACCGCAGTCAAATGACTGAAACGAGTAAAAGAATGAAGGAATAAAAGAATAAACATACATACATACACAATGACAGAAACTGACAGATAGAAAACGGAATACACGGGTACCTTTATTGCTCACAACGATCATTTAAACACATCCTGCATCGACCCCTCGCAGATGGGAGACTATAGAACAATAGAACAAGCTGTGCTGCATCCCTCGGTCTAGAAGAGTATCGTCAGGTGATGTAATAAGAGAGATCTCGTTAAACGAACTCGGTTTCGGTCGGATTTAATACAGCATGTTGTTAGCGTCTGTAGGTTTAATCCGTTAGCCAGGAACGCCACCTGATGAGACGTCCGTGCACCGAGGGACGCACCACAACTAGTTGCGTGGTTTCCTAATCCGCGTGGGATCGATGCAGGATGCGTATGCGAATTTTTGAGGGAGATCAAGCTATAGTTGTGTAATTACAGATAGCCATAGACAATGAACGTGACCCCACACTTAAAGATAAGTATACACACGCGCGCGTGCGTGCGTGCGAATAAACCACTCTGCAACACGTTGGATGGGGAGAATCCTCATCACAAATTGGGGGCTGACACAAGGGAGCCAAGAAACGAACGTCTACGATATTGTGGTTTCTATACTCTAAACTCGTGGCCACAGATGTAACATACGTATTCAAAAACTATTACTACTATTACTACAACTATTACTACTTCTACAATTACTACTACTACTACTCTACCTCTATCTCCTCTTTCTTTCTGTCCGTCTGCCTACTCTCCGTCTGTCTGTCTCTCTCTGCGTTTGTCTGTCTGTTATATTGTCCGTCTGTCTGTCTGTCTCTCTCCTTCAGCATAAGTGTCTTTGTAGTTTAATGCAAATTTTTCAACTTTTTACCCCACCACCAAGTATATTATTGCACAAGAAAGATAACTCGCGACAAATAATTGAGAGTTACTTCCCTTGAAAGTTTAAATTATAAAATTTAACGTAGATTAACTAATATTGCATTCCAAGTTTGACACAAGGCCAGATATTTCAGGTAAGAGGTTATTTCTGCTTCACCGACCCCAGTGTTCAACTGGTACCTACTTTATCGACCTCGAAAGGAAGAAAGGCAAATTCGACCCCGGAGGAATTTGAACACAGAATATATATATATATATATATATATATATATAAAGTTGTAGTATATTGTCAACTTAATGTGACAATCCCAATAAGGGAATACACTACTGCTGTTTAGCCCTAGGAAGCTGGACCGCTTCCTGTCGGCCTTGACACAATTACTGTGTCCTTAAGTTTGTGCTGATTTAGAAATATATTTCTAATTTTGCTGATCAGTGAATGAATTTCACTATGATTTACATAAGTTTGTGAAGGAGAAACAGGCTTCTTT
>NC_069005.1:2365975-2370998 GCF_001194135.2 Octopus bimaculoides
GCGCCTATATATTTATATATATATTTTTATTCTTTTATTTGTTTCAGTCATTTGAATGCGGCTATGCTAGAGCACCGCCTTTAGTCGAGCAAATCGACCCCAGGACTTATTCCTTGGAAGCCTAGTACTTATTCTATCGGTCTCTTTTGCCGAACCGCTAAGTTGCGGAGACGTAAACACACCAGCATCGGTTGTCAAGCGATGCTGGGGGAACAAACACAGACACACAAACATATACACGCACATACATATATATATACGACGGGCTTCTTTCAGTTTCCATCTACCAAATTCACTCAAGGCTTTGGTCGGCCCGAGGCTATAGTAGAAGACACTTGCCCAAGGTGCCACGCAGTAGGACTGAGCCCGGAACCATGTGGTTTGTAAGCAAGCTACTTACCACACAGCCACTTCTGCGCCTATATATTTATATATATATTTTTATTCTTTTATTTGTTTCAGTCATTTGAATGCGGCTATGCTAGAGCACCGCCTTTAATGGAGGAAATCGATCCCAGGACTTATTCTTTGTAAGCCTAGTATTATTCTATCGGATCCTTTTGCCGAACCGCTATGTTACAGGGACGTAAACACACCATCATCGGTGGTCAAGCGATGTTGTGGGGACAAACAGACACACATATGCATATATATACGACGGGCTTCTTTAAGTTTCCGTTTACCAAATCCACTCACGAGGCTTTGCTCGGCCCAAGGCTATAGTAGAAGATACTTGTCCAATGTGTCACGCAGTGGGACTAAACCTAGAACCGTGTGGTTGGTAAGGAAGCCCACAGCCATATATATATATATATATACACACATATATACACACATATATACACACATACATACATATATACACACATACACACATACATACATACATACGTGCATGCGTGCGTGCGTGTGTGTATATATATATATATATATATATATATATATATATGTGGAGGCGCAATGGCCCAGTGGTTAGGGCAGCGGACTCGGGGTCGTAGGATCGCGGTTTCGATTCCCAGACCGGGCGTTGTTAGTGTTTTTTGAGCGAAAACACCTAATGCTCCACGAGGCTCTGGCAGGGGGTGGTGGCGAACTCTGCTGTACTCTTTCACCACAACTTTCACTCTTTCTTCCTGTTTCTCTTTTACATTTATTTCAAAGGGCCAGCCTTGTCACACTGTGTTACGCTGAGTATCCCCGAGAACTACGTTAAGGGTACACGTGTCTGTGGAGTGCTCAGCCACTTGCACGTTAATTTCACGAGCAGGCTGTTTCGTTGATCGGATCAACTGGAACCCTCGACGTCGTAAGCGACGGAGTGCCGACAAAATATATATATATATATATATACATATATATATATATATTCGAAAAACGATTAAGATTGTTCATCATTTTTTCAGTCTGTGGAGAAATGGCTAAAATTTGCCCTGTTTATAATTATACCATATGTTGCATATATATATATATATATATGTATGGATATATTTACCCAACTAACTTTTCTTGTTTGTGTTTCATTTTGTTTATCGTTTCTATTTTGTACAATGCACTTTGTGTTCTCTTAAACGCCCCAATCTTATTTCCGATGTATTTTCGGATGTTCCGTTCGTATCTTCCCAATTTATCTCCACTTTTGGGATCTGACGATACTTTTATATCAGGGTTACTGTATCTCCCGGAATTACACTGCTGTTTTTGGTCGCCTCGTCTTGGGAATAGAGCACACGCGCAAACATGTACATATACGCACGCACGCATTCACACACGCACGAACACACACACGGACAAACATATATATATATATAAATATATGTGTGTATATATATATATATATATATATATATATATATATATATATATATATATACAGATACACATATATATATATGTATATATATATATATATATACATATGTGTACATACGCACACACACATATATATGTGTGCGTATATATATATATACACACGCATCTATATGCATACACACACGTACACACACACACACACACACACACACACACACATATATATATATTCACACACATACATACATACATACATACATTTATGCTAGAGTATAGATGTAGCAAAGTCTAAAAGTTTTGGAATAATTTTTCCTTCTTTTCCAAAATCCATTTATCTCTGCTCAATTTATTTACTTTGCCAATATTTTAACCAAATATTGATTCTATAGAATTCTGGCTACGCAGCATTTTGCAGGCTATATTTTGGTAGTCTTCTTCAAGAATCAAAACTAGAACTACGCAATCCCCGTGGCCTCATGGGTACAGCTAACTTTTTTTTTTTTTTTTTTTTTCCATTGTTCGTAATCTTATATTTTGGGGATAAATATATCTTATAATGCTGTTCTTGTTTAACCCCAGGTCAGGTCTGAACGAGGAGACTTATGATCAATATTATTTCAACCGTGACCAACACCTATATTTTCCACGTACTGCATCTTTGGAATTATTTTACTCAGTGTGATCGTTTTTCAAAGCTGGTTTGCTGTGGTGGGATAATGCTTTAGATCAGACTGAGACCGATCCTTAAATCGAAATTAAAGGGACGGAAAAAGATTGAAGCTATCAACACCTGGGAGGTTTCTCTTCTTAGATATGGAACTGGGGTAATCGTATGGACAGTAGACGAGCTAAACAGCTTAGTCAGAAAGACAAGGAAGTTGCTGACTAGATATGGGATACTCCACCCAAAAAGTGGCTGCATGTACCAAGAAAAAGAGGAGGAAGAGGGCTGATTGGATGCGAACACAGCATTACAGCAAAAAAGTGGTATGAACATAAACCCGAAGGCATCATCGGAAATGATAATGCAAAGATCCTATGGGATTTTATGATTAGTGCGACCATGAAATAGAGAAAAGGAAATCAGATATAGTGTTAATTGAGAAAGAAAACAAACTATGCTGGAAGGTGTGCGATAAAGAAGAAAGAAAAGTCGATAGATATAACGGGTTAGCTTGGGAGGTTAAGCAGTTGTGGTCGATAAACAAGGTGGTAGTAGTACCAATAATTGTTGGGTCTCTGGGAACAGGGAGTAAAAATCTTGAGAAGTACATGGAACAAATAGGGGCTGCAATGAGGCATGCACTGCTCTCTTTCACTCAATAATAATAATAATGGTTTCAAATTTTGCCACAAGTGCAGCAATTTAGAAGGAGGGGGGATGAGTCGATTACATGGACCCCAGTACGCAAATGGCACTCAACTAGTATTCAACTGGTACTTAATTTAACGATCCCGAAACGGCTGAACGGCAAGGTCGACCCCGGCAGAATTTGAACTCGGAACACAAAGACAGACGAAATACCGCTAAGTATTCACGTCCGGCGTGCTAACAATACTGTCAACACGCCACCTTAATAATAATAATAATAATAATTAAATCATAATAATAATGATAATAATAATAATAATAATAATGATAAAACTAACAACAACACCCAAACACGGCGAGTATATAATCAACGAATGTACTGTAGCTTATTTATGGTGAAATAAACAAGAGCGACCATTTAAAAACCCAACCGTGTTGTAATGTTTCGCTAGGATTTATTTCAAGTTGTCTTCATCATAAACAAAAACTATAGCATTACCGATATTGGCCGACTAAATAACTGTTTGGGGAGTTGAAGAGACTTGCTCTAAAACAATATCGAGTGTCTAACCAGACTCGACTTGTTGAAATTTAATTCGATTAGTTCGCCCATACTATATGTTTATCTGTTTTATATTATTGAATCGTACTGATTTTTTTTTTTTTACTATTTTTATTATTTCATGTTTTATGTGTGCACGCACGTATACATGCATATATATATAATATATATATATATATATATATATACATATACATACACACATATATATGTATATATATGTACATATATATATGTATGTATATTTGCATAGATTTAAGTGTGTATTGATGTGTGTGAATGTATATATATTTATAAAAAATATAAGGATGTATGTATATATATATATATATATATATATATAAATATACTTAAGTGTACATACATATATATATAAATTTATACAAACATACAGACGTGTATGTATATATATATATATATATATATATATATACACACATATATATATATACATATATGTATGTATATATAAATTTATATATATGTTTACATACATTTATATGTATATATTTGTATACATATATCTGCATATATGTACACATACATGTGTATATGCATATAAATATACATAGATATGTATGTACATATGTAACTAAATAAATAATCTTATGCACACACACACACACACACACACACACACACACACACACATATATATATACACATTAATATGTATACACACATAAATACACACACTATGAATAAATATATGTAAACATGTAGAAATACACACATACATGAATATATGTGTGTGTGTGTTTGTATATGTATGTATATATGTATATATTTATGTATATATATATATATGTATATATTTATGTATATATATATATGTATATATTTATATATTTCCCGTTCTACCGGTGCATCAGAAAGTTTCGAATCGAATGAATTTGCGTGATTGTAATCAAGAAAATGAAGTCAGGGCTGTTCTGCCATAAACACCACCCCTCTCTCCAGAGTGTACTCAAGACTACCCGGGAGTATGCGTCTAGTTTAATCAAACGTTTTTTTAAGTGTTTTAGAAATGTAATTCTGGGTAATCAATATGTCTGTCAATTAATTGTTTATTGTTATTATTATTATTGCTGTTTTCATTATTTTTGTTGTTATAGTTATTGTTGTTGTTACTATTATTATTACTATTATTATTATTATTTTTTTTGGTTTTAAATACCAACAATGGAGAAAGAAGGACGCTCATTCATTACTTCAAACTGACTGAACATTTTCGTAATGTTTATTTAGGAGAAAACTCAATCAGTCTAATTGGACGCATTGAATTACTGGTACACACATACACACATACACACCTATACATTTACAAATAAATAAGTAAT
>NC_069005.1:2371098-2383168 GCF_001194135.2 Octopus bimaculoides
TACATACATATATATACATACATATATATACATACATATATATGTGTGTGTGTATCTATTTGCGTTTCTGTGTTTGTCCGCCCACCATCGCTGGACAACTGATGTTGGTGTGTTTACGTCCCCGTAAGATAGCGGTTCAGCAAAAGCAACCGATAGAATAAGTACTAGGCTTACAAAGAATAAGTCCTGAGGTCGATTTGCTCGACTAAAGGCGGTGCTCCGCCAAATCAACTCACAAGGCTTCGGTCGGTCCGATGCTATAGTAAAAGACACTTGTCCAGGGACTGAACCCGGAACCATGTGGTTGGTAAGCAAGCTACGTACCACACAGCTACTCCTGCGCCTTTATATATATATAAAGAGATTTGTATGATTGGGTATGTGGGACTCTGCTTGTGTGCATAGTGAGTGTGCTTGCGTGCATGTGTGTGTGTGTGTGCAGACAAGCGCAAACTGCTTTAGAAAGTCAAATTCCACATTTGCAGGATTTGAATTGAGCATTTAAGGAAGACTTTCTAGCATAATACTATCGAGGCATTCCTTTCTGCTGCTACTTTGCTGTTTCCTGCTTTTACTTTTTTCGTGTTTCTCTTTTCTTTGTGTATTTTCGTTTCTGATGGAGAACTAACGTCCGAAACGTTATTGGCCGCAGTCAAATAACTGAAACAAATAAAAAGAAAAAAATATTGTGCTAAAACACAACACAATTCAGAGGTTGGCGAATCGAAATTGTCTCCGATGTGATAAATGCATATTTCGCCCTTCTCGCGGCTTGTCAGCGTCACGTACGCGTGTCAATTCCGAAATTATATTAAATCAGACAGTCTGAATTATATAGACTTAGTGTATAAACTATTCACTGATTTACAATGGCGTACCAAAATCAGGATAGAACTAGAGTCATAATAAGCTTTATGTTACGTACTTAAAACGTTTCGTTTCGAAGCATACTAATATATGTATGTTCATTAAACTGGTGCGGGTAAAAATAGGATAAATCATTCTCAGGAAACGCTTGATATGAGGTCAGAAATCTAGTCGAATAATTCCAAATAAGGACAAACCACCCATATAGGTGTGACGAACAGCTGTCTAAACACGATCAAGATATTCCATGATTCTAATTCTCTTCTGAAACATGGGTTGTCCAGATTCAAGTCCGAGTATATCCGAGTGTGATTCGAATGTTGTCACACACTTTCTG
This sequence comes from Octopus bimaculoides, assembly GCF_001194135.2. Classification (NCBI taxonomy): domain Eukaryota; kingdom Metazoa; phylum Mollusca; class Cephalopoda; order Octopoda; family Octopodidae; genus Octopus; species Octopus bimaculoides. The sequence goes on from NC_069005.1 coordinate 2,372,303, forward strand.
AGCTGTGCTTCTGTACCTCTCAGCAATTAAACACATACTGTCGAACGCCCATCTGAATATACGTATCCGTACACATACGTACCGAAACTAATTTCTACAATATAAAGTTGTATTCAACAATTTTAATCTTCATACTACTTCATAAAGAAAACTCTCCCCCTTCTTTCTCTCCCACCTCTGTATTATACGTATGTGTGTGCGTGTGTGTATATATATATATATATATATATATATATATATTCATACACACGTATATAGATATAAGTACACACACAAATATATACAGTTATATGTATATTATATATGCATACGCTTATATATGTATATATTATACATTTATATACATATATGTACCTATATATATATATATATATATATATATACATACATATATATATATGCACATATGTATATACATATATATATGCGTGCGCGCGTGTGTGTTTGTGTATATATTAACACACACACACACACACACACACACGCCTATTCACGCACACATCATGCCTACATACAAAGCCACCTTCTAGTTAGAAACACAGATTTGAGCAGACAAAAATAGCGCATCTACATGTTAAAGTGCTCTCTTTCTCTCTTTCCTCCCCCCTCTCTCTCTCTGTTATACATAGATAAAGTCCTTCACTTCAGTTATCTATCCATTCCTCTTTTTAAAAGCAGACCGCTCTACTACTACTACTACTACTTCTACTACAGACCATCTCGCTGTGAAGGTTTATTATTTCTCATGGGAATTTTTTAGTGTATTAAGATTGCAAATGGAGAAAAATATTTTAAATAAAATAAAAATTGTGAAAAAAGCACACACAAAAACATGTGTATATATATAGATATATATATACATATGCATACATACATACATACATACATACATACACACATTATATATATATATATATATATATATATATATATATATATATATATATATATATATATATATATATATATATATATACATATATATATACACACACATTTATGTATGTATGTATTTATAACGTAAAATAAATTTAAAAAGCCGAAACTAAATCAAATGCAGGCTAACAAACAAAAGGCAGTTTAGTCCGAAAGATTAATATTGTCGAGAATGCAAATAGAAGAATAAGTAAATAAACAAACCTATATTTACTCGCCGAGATTGATTCTGAGTGAAAGAAACTGTCTGACATATAGACTGCGTAGATCGATTTTAGTTTTGGCACTGTGTTGTTAGAATTGAGGAAAAGTGAGCCATAAGTGTTAGCTCTTGATTCTGTAGAGGTCAAACGGCTAAAATGATATCGGTTGTGTACGACGGGGCCAGGGCATCATAAGGGTTAACTCTTTTCATGCCAAACCATCTGAGACTGCTATTAGTTCTTTGATAGGAATTTTGTTTTAAAGTGATCTAATTTAAAATATTCCACGCAAATTTTTCATGTTAAATGATAGTGCAAACATTAGTTTACGCGCGCACGCGCGCACACACACACACACACACACATTAATAGAGCCCATTACTCCGGTATTCGAGTACTATTTTTCCCACTTTGTTTCACATTTATGTGCTTACCCTTGTCTATATATACGTATATTCGAACTCAAAACGTAGCGATGAGTAAAATACCGCTAAGCATTTTGTCCGACGTGCTAACGATTCTGCCAGCTTGCTTGGGATTTTATGATTCAGTGCGACCATGAGATAGACAGTAGGAAGCCAGACAGTCTTAATTGAGAAAAAAAAACAAAAAAAAACAAGCTATGCTGGATCATAGATATAGCATGCCAAGCTGACAACAAGGTATGCGATAAGGAAGAAAGAAAAGTTGATAGATATGACAGGTTAGCTTGGGAAGTTAAGCAGTTGTGGTCAATGAAAAAGTAGCAGTAGTACCAATAATTGTCGGAACCCTGGGAACAGTGAGTAGCAATGCTGAGAAGAACGTGGAACATATAGGGGCTGCAATAAGGGTGGGGGACATGCAGAAAAGAGCTCTGTTTGGAACCGCTCGAATACTCCGGAAGGTGCTCGGAAAGTAAGAGGTATTACCTTAGTTCACTGGTTGGGAACAGCTGACACTGTAGTACATCTCCAGTGTTAGAAGCTGTGCAAAGGCAATAATAATAATAATAATAATGATAATAATAATGATAATAATACTAATGATAATCATGATCCTTTCTACTGGAAGCACAAGGTTTCAAATTTTGGAGGAAGGGGTTAAGACGATTACATCGACGTCAATACGTAACTGGTACTATTTTTATCGACCCCGAAAGGCTGAAAAGTAAAGTCGATCTCGGCGGAATTCGAACTCAAAACCTAATGGCAGACAAGATAATGCTAAGCATTTTACCCAGTGTGCTAAAGATTCTGCCAGCTCGACGTCTACTTAGTAATAATAATAATAGTAATAATAATAACGATAACAATAATAATAATAATAATGATGCCATTTATTTGCAATAATAAAAATAATAAAACCAACCGAATACACAAGAACTGTGTTGTGTAGCAGTAAGATATCGCATTATTTCCGTCGTAAATCACTTTCGAAGAAAAGTGCTGAAAAGAAGGACTTTGGTGCCACTGTTTAGTGGAGTCAATAAAAAGAGCCGACAGAAAGCTGTAAAGGCCATTGAAAGAACAAAGCAAATGTTCACGTCTGTGATGCTCTTGCAAGACCAACAGACACTCATTTAGATAAGAAATCACAAGGGGAAAGCGCGTTCTTTACTTTACTTGAGACCAAATTAAGATTTATGCTTATTTCGGTTTTTAATTCGTTCCAATCGTTAACAGAATACAATCAAGTTCTGAGAATGTCCTATGCAGCAGCATCAGCAGCAGCAGTGTTATTATTATTATTATTATTATTATTATTTTTAGTAATAGTAGTAATAATATTAGTAGTAGTCGTTCCCATCATCATTATTGTCATCGTCATTGTCGCCGTCGTTATTGAGAACGACAACGACGATGACCACCACCATCACTACCATTTCATCATCATCATCATCGTCGTCGTTGTCATCATCCTCATCATCACAATCGTCATCATTATCATCATCGTAATCATGATGATAATGATCATCATCCCCATCATTATCATCGTCGTCCTCGTTATCATCATCATCGCCATCGACGTCGTCGTCACTGTCGTCGACGTAGTTATCCTCCTCCTCCTCATTCTCGTGATCATCCTCATCCTCATCATCATCGTCATTGCCGTGGTACCTTATCTAGTTGACTGTGACGTGGACACTGCGTAATATATCCTACGCATAGGCGCCATACGAGACTTACTGGTCAAGAAGTTCGCCTCGTAATCCACTCATTCAGGTTCGATCCTGTTGCACAATAACTGCACTGGTATCTATCACTCATCTTCTTTTGACCAAAGTACTCCTGGTGGAATATGGTAAAGAGTTCCATAACGTGTCTGACGAAAATAATTCGAGATTATTTAAAACAATTGGAATAGAGCTACAGAAATATTGGAACCTTCAAATGGAGATCTGAATTACAGATTCCATTATTTTGGTCGCCTGTTCTATTCCTAGCGGCGCATTGTATCGTCGAGCAAGGCACGATATTTCACGTAGCTTAAGTCCTTACAGCTAGCAAAACGGGTAGCACTTGTAGTTCAAACGGCCAGCCCTGTGTCATATTCCATATCACGTTGAATTTTTCTCAGAACTATGTTAAGGGTAGGTGTGTCTGTGGTACGCGTGTCTCTGGAGTGCTCAGCCACTCGCACGTTGATTTCATGAGCAGGCTGTTACGTTGATTGGATCAACTGGAACCCTCGTCGTCGTAAGCGACGGAGTGCCGGTTTTGGTTTATAATTTATTTTGCGAAAAAAGAAATTCTTATTAGGCGGGAGATTGTCATATTATTTCAAGTTCATGATGACGAGATGAATGTTGTTTTTGAAGGCAAGGTTACGCAGCCATTCGTTGGTGGATTTTGACTTATTGTATCGTTTCTTATCTATCTATCTATGTACTCATCTATCTATCCATGTAACCATCTATCTATCCATCTATCTATCTTTACTAATAATAATGATGATGATAACCACAATAACAACTACAACAATAATAATAATGACGATGATTGTAATAATAATAATAATAATAATAATAATAATAACAATAATAATAATGATATTAGAAATGCCGTTGACGATTCTGTGAGTGAGGAAATTATCAATATCGTTAATGGCAACAATGAAGTTGAAAACCTTATTGCATCGATGATGGTAACAACGGAACAATAATTACTTAATGAAGTATTGAAACAGGTGGTTACGTTTGGCGGGGTACCTCACTTCAGATCGTATACGTTTACCTTGAAAGAAAGAAGATGGTGTTTATAATTACGTAGTCAGAAAGGGGTGGCGATAATTAAATAAAGATAATGAGTTTTCTAATGGAATAACAAATCAAATAACACTGTTTCGTGAACGCTTGATTGAATCTGACATTTCCACAGCAGAAACGGGATCATATTGAGGAAAGATGTTAGTTGTGAAGAGACACTATAAGAAACAAATAAAAAGAAGGAAGCGATAAACACAGAGAAAATGAAGCTATGACCTCGAGTCAGCCATTTGACGTTCATCGATACTCTTGTTACGGCTTTCAGTTCGAGTGGACTTCGCAATGGCAATCGATAGCATTCAATGTCATTTAATGTGTAAAATAGGTCTTGCTTTCCCCAACTGATCAATTTGCATATAGCGATAATTGTATTTCGATCTGTCAAGAGCTAAATACTCAGGGCCGAGGCAGATACAATAGCGATGTTGAAGAGATGCCGATATTGGTGCTGTGTACACAGCAGTTTTCCAGCGCTTTCTTTGCTGAATTTTTGTTTTTGACAATGTATATGTATATATATTACCTGCACACTTAACCGAGATGAATTCACACACGCATAAACACACACACACACACACACTCAGACACACACACACACACTCAGACACACACACACACATATATATATAACGTATAAATTTACACATACATAAATATATATTTTATTTATATCTGTATATATGTATATATATTAACAGACATATATATATATATAAACATATATATGGATATATATATATATATATATGTATATATACACATACATATATACGTGTATATACATACACACACACACACACACACATATATATATATATCCTCTATATCACGGCATTTGCTATGGTGAAAGTGTTACAAGGGAGTTCCTGTATAACAGTGACAAAACAAATACAACAATGTATTTTCCTTGCAAACCAACGATTTATAGGACTTAATCATCGATATAAATCTCTCACGGTCGATTTCAACGCACATAAACACTTTAGTTTTGTCACTCGAAAATCTTGTTTTTCTCGCAATTTCCGCTTTTTCTAACTCATTTTCGTTATTGTTGAAGGAAACAAAAATTCTAGTGGGAACATTTCTGGAAGAATGTCTTCATCCTTATGAAATGCAGCCTCTGGTTTTTCAAATGTATCCATACGTATTATAGGGTTGGTTCTAACTGCGGTTCGAATTTCAAATGATGAACATTAGTTTCACAAATATCTTGCAGCTTGCACTTAACAATATCAATTTTATGCAGAAGTCGCCACAGGTCAATATTCCATTATACGTAAACGCGAAACACACACACACACACACACACACACACACACACACACACACACAGTTGTCGGTTGTCTATCTACTCCTCAGAGAGCTGACAACTGATGAAGGGTCCATTCTTTGTGTTTACTCGTCCTGTTTTCCATTTTCTCTCTCTCTCGTTGTTTACGTATCTCATGTTGTTTACACAGCTGGTGACGTCCTGTACCTATATATGCATGCATGCATGCATTATGTATGTATGTATGTATGTATAAGCATATGAGTATATATGGCTTTGGTCGTCGGCAGCCATAAATACAATGAATTCAAACGATTGAATAGGAAATGACAAAAGTACCAGACAAAATAAGCGACAAGTAACACTCCATCATTTGTATCCTCAAGGACAATCGCACTTTTGACGTCTGAGGTGTCAGTCAAAATTGTTAAACAGCAGATGCACAAAACCAATTCCAGCAATCATTGTTTATTCTCATAGTATTCCATTCATGTTGTTTTGCAGATGTCATAAATGATTTTTGAAGCGTTTATCTCTATTGTTTCAGCTTAGAGTTACTCAAATTGCATATATTTTTAATTCGGGGTTTTTTAAATAATTGCTTTCGATTTTCTTTCTGGATGGAAATTCCTCAAACTCCAAACTTACGTGGGTTTTTATTCTTCATATGTCGTTTTTGAGCATAACATTGGTCTCTTATTCTTGTCCGATCCTCATGTATTTGTTATAATGTTGTTTGAGTATTTGTTGTATCTCTTGGAGTAAGTCTATTATGAATCCATTACAAAACGTGAATTATTTCTCCGGAGGGACATTCTGAGAGGCAAAACAAGTTCTCACGTTGCAAGAATATACGCAATAAATCATACTTATATACGTTCTTTGAAATTTCAATTCTCTTGCAATCCTTAAATTATTTTCCAATTGTTGGTTCCCTAGTATAATGATTAAGACACACACAAACACACATATGCATGCATGCATGCATGCATATATATATATATAATATATATATATATATATATATACATGCGAAACAAAGTAGGAAAAATACTCGAATATCAGGGGTAGAGTAATATGCTTTATCAAAAAGCAGCAAACATCACAGAAACTGTTACTCAGAGTTTCACGTTCCCGTTCATTGGACAGTCTGTGTATCTCTGTAACTACAAGAAATTACAGGAGCCACTTTCTTGGACTCCCACTATCTACTAATTTGTGTATATGTATACAAAGACATATACACGCATATAGACGTGTTTTTATATATCTCGTATGTTTGTGCATATATAACGTACACGCACATACACAAAGCATTTATATAGGCGATTCTCTACAGTTTCTTTCTAACGAATTCTGTACATTATTTACAGAGTGCGGATAGGTGTCTTCATCTTATTTGTTGTTATCACATCGTTTCGGCTGATGCACTATCCAACCCTCATCAGGTGTTCTGGGGGGAATTTCGAACCCAACCCTAATGGAAGCTGAAGAGTACCACAGCCGAAACGTTGTGATAACAACAAACAAGGCGAAGACATCTATCCGTCCACTGTAAATAATGTACATAATTCATCTTCCCCCAAAATGAAGAATAGTATTAAATTCTGGTCTTCAGTTATTAATCGTCCTGTCTCAACTCTAAAACTATCTTTTATAGCGTCTGACGAAATCTAACCCAGAAACCTAGAAAAACCAGAAAAGCATTATTAGGAAGCGAACTCATTCGACATACATCCATCTATATAAATATATCATAATTATAATTTTGGGAAAATTTCATATTTTTGATAATTAGCTTTTTTTTTGAGTTTATTTATCCTAGTCACATATCCTTCCTTTTTAGATTGTTAATAACCCTTATTGTAGGTTACCCATAGGAGATATTTCGTTTTGTTTCGTTGCTAATAAATAACATTATTTTTTCTATTATTGATTGAAAATAAACAATTCTCTTTTATTTATTAAAAATAATTTATTAAGTATTTTAGTTTGAAAATAAACCCATTTTGTGATATTGATAAGTGATAATATAATTTATGATATCGATAGAAAATAACCTAGTTTAGTTTACTGATAAGGAATAACTCAGTTGGGCTTATTAAAAGGAAATAACTTATTTCAGCTTATTGATTGCAATTAATCGATTTTGTTTTATTGGTAGGAAATAACCCAATTTGGCTAAATAATAGAAAATAACTTATTTTGGATTTCTGATTGGAATTAATCAATTTTTGTATTATTGTTAGGAAATAACATATTTTATATTATCTCTAGGCAGTAACTGGTTGTATATTTTAGATTTAAAAGCTATTGCAGTATTTTTAAGTGGGCGTGGCAACTTCCATGTGGCTAATGGATGCAAATATGTATGTGTGTGGGAGGTGGCTGTAGAAAGTGATAGAAGCAGGGTTACGTTTTTTGTGCGGGGTAGTTTTTTCACCTATTTAAACAGTATCTTTAAAATGCTTTAAATATGATACAGTAGAACCTCGCAGTAAACAAACTAACACCGGTTGTCAAGAGGTGGAAGGCAACATAAACACAAAACAAATACACACACACATACCTACAGCTACATATAAACGACAGGTTTCCACACAGTTTCTGTCTAGCAAATTCACTCACAAGGTATTGTTGAAGACATTTGCTTTCCTCTCCACAGGTTCGCTTCTCTTCTGCGATTTTCCATCTGTGTCTCTGCCTATCTGTCTCTCTCCCTCCTTCACTTCCTCTACTTTTAATCTCCAAGCGTACATTTACAAATGGTCATTATTACGATAACTAAACAACAGTAAATCTAAAGTCTTGGACTGTCTTTTCAACTTAACTTTCTTTCATAAATTATATTACATCATATTATTTCTATGTATACGTCTCCCTCTCACCATATCTTTATCTATCTATCTATCTATCTATATGCATATTTTTATACATACATCTTTATATATCTGTCTACATACCACGCAAACACGCATATTTTTACTCATTCAATTTAATAAATAACCGCCAAATTGCCGTACACAAAAGCACACACAATATTTTCTACAAATAAATATGTTCACAGCATTTTTATCTATTTTCGCCACAATTTCGATATTTTCAAATATTTTTCCAGCCATATTTTATTTTTCCTATGGCAAAATTTTTCTTTACATCTTTAACGATATTATTATTGTTTTTTTTTTTACAAGTGTTAACTGAAAAATCGCAAAATAAATTCTCGGAGCCACCACGGATTAACAATTAAAATTCTTTCCTTATAGTTTCTTGGCAACAACTTGCTGATTAGTAATATTTCAAAGAGCAATTAAGATTTTCTTTTCCGCAGCAAAAAAGATGCTAATATAGTGGACGAGAATTCTGTGGAGACATTTGTAATATTGACGCTGAATGGTGAAACTGTCAACTTCAAGTTCATTTCGTTTATTTATGATTTCTAAGTGAAATATAGTTTATAGTTTTGTTGTTGTTGCTTGTCTGCTTGATTTGTTTGTTTTGCGGTTTGGTTTTGTTGTTGATGTTGTTGTTGTTGTTTTTGTACTTTGGAAGCTTTTAGTTAATTGAAGTTTCTTGAACGTCAGCTGTGGGAAATAGAAGTTACAACAACAGTAACGTGATGAACAATGACAGACAATAGTAATGATGATGATGATAATAGTAATAATCTTCATAATAATGTTAATAACAACAATAACAATACAAATAATAATGAAAGCAACAACAACCACAACAATAATAATAATAATAATAATAATAATGATAATATTTTCTTTATTGGCCACAAGGGCCGAACACAAACCAAATAGGGGCGAGACGACACGTGGGTCAAGTGGGGTTATGCACAACATTTGTGTACAAAATAAATAACAAAACAACAATAATCGCATCAAAATTTGGAACAATGCCAGCGATTTCGGGGAAGACGTAAATCGATTACAAAATGGTACAAAATTTATCGACCCCGAAAGAATAAAAGGCAAAGTCGACCTCGGCGGAATTTGAACCCAGAACGCGAAGACGGACGAAATACTGCTAAGCATCTCGCCCGGCGTGCTAACGCGTCTAGCAGCTAGCGGCCTTCGTAATATCTATCTGTCTATGTATGTATGGGTAATCTTCAAGTTTAGGGGGGTAAAAAAAGTAAAAAATATTCAATGGAAATAACTGAACAACTTACCAGTATTATCCGTTTTCTTTTAGCTGTTTATAAATAAATCACACCCTAACCCTAACGTCAATCAAATCACGTGTGTGATTTATTTATAAACAGATGTACGGAGAATACTGGTAAGACGTTCAGTTACTTGCCTTGAATATTTTTTTTTAATCCCCCTAAACTTGAAGATTACCGTATGTATGTATGTTTCTGTGTCTGTCTATCTATCTATTTATACACATTCCTACATGCATAGGTTTATATATATAATTGGATTTATATACAGAATTTAGAAACTTCATAACTGAGCCGTGAAGAGCCAATTCATTTCTTCTATAGTAGTAGGTGCATTAGGTATGAGTAAAAAATATTCAGACGAATACACAACAAAAACACCAGGACTAACAAGTATATATAACATACAAAAAATAGCACTACTAGGCACTGCACACATCCTACATAAAACACTTTCAATACCGTAAAAATAAGAGCATCACAACAAACCACAACACATAGCCAAGGCACACAGATGCGCTCGGTAGTGAAGTGAAAGCACACGATAAAAATAAGACTACTGAATAATGATAATAATAATAATAATAAGTACTAAAGGCACAAGGCCTAAAATTTGAGGGAAGGTATTAAGTCGATCACATCGACCCCAGTCTGTAACTGGTATTTATTTAATTGACTCCGAAAGGATGAAAGGCAAAGTCGACCTCGGCAGAATTTAAACTCAGAAGTATTGACTGGCGGCGAGCTGGCAGAATCGTTAGCACGCCGGGCGAATTGCTTAGCGGTATTTCGTCTGCCGTTACGTTCTGAGTTCAAATTCCGCCGAGGTCGACTTTGCCTTTCATCCTTTCGAGGTCGATAAATTAAGAACCAGTTTCGCACTGGGATCGATATAATCGACTTAATACCTTTGCCTGTCCTTGTTTGTCCCCCTCTATGTTTAGCCCCTTGTGGGTAATAAAGAAATACGAATTTGAACTCAGATCGTAAAGACGAGCGAAATGCCGCTAAGTATTTTGTTACCGATTCTGCCAGC
>NC_069005.1:2384059-2385208 GCF_001194135.2 Octopus bimaculoides
TATATATATATATATATATATATATATATATATATATATATATATATATATGGGTTCTGTACGTACGTTTGTATGTATATGTATTATGTATGTACGTTTGTATATATGTATACATGTATGTATGAATGGATGATATTATGAATGTATGTATGTATGTGAGTATGTATGAATGTACGTATGTATGTCTTTTGTATGCGTGGCTGTATCAAAGAGCAACACTGACGTAATCCATAGGATATCAAACGAAGCGTCTTTGTTAATGCATCGCTGTCGGAAACGAGGTTGTGGCTGCTTTTGAAAGTGAGGTTGTGTGGAGCAACTGGTACGTTACTTACGTGTGCAAACAGATTAGTAGCCGTGTGAAAATGGGATTATCGACAGATCTATAGAAGTATTATTAACAGGGATGTGTATTCGTTTATTCGGTTGCTCGTTTCAGTTATTTGACTGGGGCCACGCTGGAGCACCGCGTTTTAGCCGAACAAATCGATCCCAGGACATATTCTTTGTAAGCCTAGTACTTATTCTATCTGATACGTAAGCACACCAACATCGGTTATCAAGCAATGGGGGGGGGGGCAACATATGCACAGAGACACACAAAATTTAGTTCTCACCCGGGTCACTGACCTTCGATATCGTATGGAGCAACTGGTACGTTACTCCACACTTTCAAGAACTACATTCTTAACCTAAACGGCCGACATTACTTGGTCGTTCTCCCATTTCATAGTTAGCCTTTACAGACTCTAGTCACATCCCGGCTGTATTCTGGGAATATTCTTTTGTTTTGCAAAATTACTTCTCATCTGACAATTACAGTCTTTCATAATGGAGTAATGTTTCCATTCTTCTATAAAAATGTTCCGTAAGAAACAACTGTTATGAGCTGACAATTATCCATTGTCCAATAATAGAGAGCAGTCGCCATATATTTTCCATACTTGCCATATTTGAAGACCAAGTAGTGTTCGTTAACTGCGCAGTTATCTAATATGCGATTATCTAATCGCATATATTACACAGTACAAAACCGATTGGTTACGTTGCCTGATAGGGATCTGCAATACACCACACTTTGATTTCTGTGTGTGTGTGTGTGTGTGTGTGTGTGTGTGTGTGTGTGTGTGTGTGTGTGTGTGTGTGTGT
>NC_069005.1:2385247-2385960 GCF_001194135.2 Octopus bimaculoides
GATATATATATATATATATATATATATATATATATATATATATATACACGTGTAGGATTGTAGGCTTGTAAGAATATGTACTGTAAATAAATATGCTCGTTTATGTGTGAGCAACGAATGCAAGTTAGAATAAAACGGAAGGAGAATAAGAGAACAGGAAAGTGAAAGAGAAAGGGAGAGAAAGAAAGGTAGAGAGAGAGAGAGAGAGAAGCAGATGAGTAAAGACTGCTTTAATGTTACAATCCGAGAAAAGCGTGAACAAGACAAACACTTACACATACACACTCGTATTCTTCCCACATTCACTTACGCCATATCTAGTTTTTCTCATGTGTGTGTGTATAATATATATGTATGTACATATTAATACGTGCATAGATATGTGTGTGTATACATGTGTGCTTAACAGTCTATACGAACAAATACGCACGTGTGAGTGCTTACATACATACATGCATAGATGTATATATATATAAATATATAATCGAATTTATATATGCACATACATACATACATACAGCTATATATATGTGTGTGTATATATATATATATATGTATATATATATATATATATATATATATATACATACACATGTATATGTATATATACGTTTATACCTACACACACGCACAAACACACATATACGCACACCTACGTATATAACGTGGTTTGTTATTTCATTTATTGACTTTACGATTACTTATATATATAT